>NC_053431.1:2324078-2627279 GCF_007990345.1 Gossypium hirsutum | reverse complement strand
AGCTGTTACAATTTCTCCCCTATAAATTAATTCCCATTCTTTTAAAAAATCATTTAATTTAGACCTAACAATAAGGTTAAAAATTGTCATAAATAAGTTAAGGGTTAAGTCCATATATATTTTTAAATTTTAAATATTTCTATTAGTCACTTATTATGCGTATTATAGATATAGCCCTTATTTTTCAATTCGATCATTTTTAGTTTCATACTTTTTAACTTTTAAAATTTCAGCGCAAAAAATAAATGTTAATTAAAAGTGTTCATAGGTCGAGCCGAGTTTGTACTAAGCTTATGTATGATATTAGTATATTTTATGTTTGTTCAAATCTAACCTGACTCTAATTATGAGCTTAAAATTTTACTCTTGCCCACTCATATTTGTAGATGTTTAACCTTAACTCATTTTAAATCCATCTATATTATTTTTAAAAATATATATTAATTTTAATTTAATATTTAATATTTTAGATGTTTTTCTTTTATTAAAATTTTAAATTTAGACAACTTAACATATATTTTTTAATATTTACATAGTATTATATTGTTACATATTTAATTAAGTTATAGTGTAAATTTGTCACCATACTATAAGTGGATATTGTAATTTACAATTATATTTAATGGGCAAATTTGCACATTAACTCTATTTAATTTTATGTGATATAAGTTACATAATATATATAAATAAAATAAATATATATACAAAAGTATAAAACAAGGTGGGCTGGGTTTGGAAAAAAAAATGCATGTTTTTAAACGGGTTGGGCTTTAGGTAAGTTTTTTGCCCGAACCCAACTCGGCTTGAATTTACCTAATTTTTTTTATTGTTGTTTTGATGTTGTTTTGCTACAATTTTGCTATTATATTACTACTATTTTGTTGTTATTATTTGTATATTGTATAACTCTTATTTTATTATTAATTTTGCTATTAGTTTAGAGATATTTGCTCGTTAAGTTGTAATATCTTAGTGTTATTTAAGTATAAAGACTTTTTTAATGTATTTTTAATTTGTCGGGAAACATTTATTTTTGATATTTTTAATGTATTTGTTGTATTATATTTTTTAATTTGTTTTATATAAAGAAATTAATACTAACAGACTAGGTTGGGCTCAAGTTTAGTATTTTTATCTGAATCGGGTTTGGACAAAATTTTAGACTCATTTTCCGAATTGCACTAGACTTGAATTTAAAAGATAGACCTAAAAATTTAGGTTGACCCGGCTTAGCCAATGATTAGATCTACACATATTTCAAAATTAGATTAATTATTTTCAAGTTATTGGTCGGTGGGTATATTTCAAAACCCAAATCATGAAGAAGTGATGGAAATTTCCATTTCGACATTAAGAAACACTAATTCAAGACTTAAACGTTGTTTTCTTTCTATTTCAATATGCTGCCTTTGTTTGATAATCAAACAGTCAAACCTAGACAAACACCACTAACTTTAACATGTTCTTTTTGTTTGACTTTTTCTTTCTAAATACTGTAACTAAAGAATAAGTCTTGTAATATTTTTACCCCTTTTTTTTATTTTAAGAAAACCATAACATGTTTAAAAACATCAAAATAATGTAACAAACATACTACAAAATGTTTAATAAAAAAGATGTAACAACTTAAATTTTATAATTTTTATTGTGTTTATGTGTCTTTAAAAGTTTAAATAATAAACACGATTGAATCATGTGCATTGGTCTGAGTGTTCACCGTCTCAGGTATGGTCTTAGTTTGAGTGGCGCTAGTTAAACTTTTATTCTCATATTGCAATTTAAAAAAAAATTTAAACACGATTAACATGATATAAATACAATAATTTATATACCAAAAGCGAAGGAAAAGAGACAAGTAGGGGCTTAATCCCTTTAAAAGTTAAAAATTATAATTTTTTATTTAGTCCTTATAATAATGAAAATTGCATTTTAGCTCATTCTTGACCTACAAAAAAAAATTTGGATTCGACCCTCTAAGGCAAATTTGAAGGGGGCAGGTAGGAGCTTGGCAGCTTGGCCTCCAAAAAAAAAATTCAATTCAATCCTTTTATGGAATAAAAAATTATAAATTAATATAATAAAATTACTCTTTCACTCCTCTAAAAAAATTCTACATAGTCCCTTCAAAAATAATGAAATTAGAAATTAATACATAATAAATTTATATTTTGATCTATCGAAATTTTATAATTAAATTCTAATTCTGCTAAAATAATTTCTAGATTCACCCTTGCTCAAAAAAATTATATGTATACACAAAAATAAAGAAAAGAAAACGGGTTTTCAAAATTTCACTTGTTTGAAGGGTCAATGGAAAAATTGTTCCAATTTGTCCAAAGGCATAGATTTGGTCAAGTTTCCTTTCTTCCTCCAGTCAAAATCAAATGCATGCTCTCTCTCTCCATATTTTCCTTCTTCAAATCAGCTATAGAAGTAAAAAAACAAATCTTGTAACCCAAGTTCTAAATCTCCCTTAGAATCATTCAATTAAACTCTCCTATATATATACACACACACATATATCTTACACAATTAGAAGTTTAGAACCCAATATTCTTAAGATATAAAATCACAAAGGAAAAAAAGGGGGGTTAAACGAGAAAATTAAAATTAGGGTTTTTTTTTCTGTATATTTGCCTCTTGTTTGATCGAAAACCATGCATAGGCAACGTTATTCATCAGCTGTCATCAAGAATTTTCTTGCTCACCAAACAGCGACGAAAAAGTTATTGGCAACGAATGATGCCGTGACGAAAAACAAAGCTTATTGTGATGTTTTCATCAACCATAGAGGCATTGACACCAAAAAAACTCTAGCGACATTACTCTACGACCACCTTTCACGACGGAAGTTGAAACCATTTTTGGACAACAAGAACATGAAACCGGGGGATAAACTTTTCGACCACATTGATAATGCAATAAGGAACTGTAAAGTTGGCATCGCTGTTTTCTCGCCGAATTATTGCAAGTCTTACTTTTGCCTACATGAATTGGCTCTCTTCACGGAGTCTAAGAAGAAAGTGATCCCAATCTTTTGCGACGTTAAACCTTCGCAATTAAGCGTCACTGATAATGGGAATGTTCCAAAAAAGGATTTACGACGGTTCGAGTCGGCTCTTGAGGAGGCGAAGTGTACGGTTGGGCTCACTTTTGACTCATTGGAAGGGTAAGATGACTCAGTCTTTTGGCTATAGTTTGCTAAAATTAGGGTTTCAAAGTGACATTCACAATAAAAATTTCAATATTTTTGGATTTTTTTATTTCAACTTTGTTGAACTAAGGGTTTAATTCATTTGGTTTATAAATTTATTATTTTAATATACACAATCATTTTTAATATTTACAAGTTTAACATTATTTTAGACCTGTTTATAAGTCGAGTGGCTCACTCAACCTATAAGATATTGATCCAGGACAAGCGATTTTTCAACTAAGGTCGACCAGCCCTGAATTCAATTTTATAATAAAAATATTAATTAATTATATATAAATATTAGTAGCAGCTGATAACTCGGATTTATATTCTAATATTTGGAATCTTTTTTTTAATCTCAAATTATAAGCAATTTTTTAATTAAATTCGAGCTTAATTCATTTGGTTCATATCACTACACATAATAAATCGAAAACATTCGAATTTCAATATTTACAATCATTTATCTTTATCTGAAACTGTAATTTTTATTAATTATCACAAACCTTTTACTAACTTCAATTTATTTAATTTCAATGTTATGTAGGAATTGGTTGGATGTGGTGAATAGTGCTTCAGAAACTGTGATGGAAAGCTTGATTGAGATGGAAAGTCATTAATACTTCAATTACAACTCTCTATTAATCCTTAATGATTTTTTTCTTCATCAATTTTTTTATATATTTTTTCATTAATTTTCATTTTTTTTTGAAATGTTCATCATTCAATTCCTGTTAATAAGACTAAGGGTTCATTCTTTTGTTAATTTTTTTTATTTGTTCACTTAATAACTGAAAAAAAAACATTCATATAATTTTAAAACAATAAAAATTAAGAATCGCGACGCTATATTTATATGAAAAGAAGTAAATAAAAAAATATTTGGTTAATTTTGTACAATCATCTACTTAATATTAATAAAACTCAAGTTAATTAATGATAATTTTTTATTTTTTATTTTATTAATTTAAGATTGGAGAAATAAAATTTAGTGACTAAAACGAATTAAAAAAGAATTTGGTGTTAAAAATTAAAAGATTGATTTTTTTTCTTAAAAAATCAATGGGAAAAGTACATTATTAATCATTTTCATTTTATGATGATTAGAAAATGTTTAGAGATGAAATCTAAAATTAAAATATCAATAGTCATATTTTCATTATTTAGTAATTGAGGAGTTTAACTTAATAATTAACTACAATTAATTAAACATAAGGATAATTATTTTATGTGGGATCTGATATGCATAAACAATGAAATAGAAAATATGGAGAAGATTGAACACAAATTTTACGTGAAAAACTATTCTGAAGAGTATAAAAACCACAGATAAAGGAAGTTTCGACTTTTCACTAAATGAGTAAACAAACGAGAGTACAATATTGAGAAAATAAACCAAAATATACTAAATGTACATTACCCAAAACCCCGAATAAAAAGTCCTCAGTCTTGTAGAGTTCTCTCAAAAGGGGTATAAATTTTTCTCCATAGTTAATTACCACAAAAACTCTCACAAAAGCTCATCTGCGACTACATCTTGTCACCCTAAAAAAAAAGCTATGTAGTACTCCATTTTTAATTGCCTCTTAAAACAAGGATATAATGACCCCTTTAAGTAAGTTAAGATTAAAGTTCTAATTATACTAAAATATCCCTGGAGTAATCAGAGTTCGATTGGGAAAAGAAGTCTGTTTGGTTGCCAAAACGCTACTATATTACTTAAGGAACACGTCGAGTCGTCATAATGTCCCATACATGCTCGTCACGATGTTGCCCTCTTCGTCAATTGGAGAACTCGTTGTGTTGTGACGTCGCCTCTCATCACAATGTAGGTGCCCTCCATGTTGTGACATCTTCCCTATTTCATCTATCTTTGTTAAGCGCCTGTAAACTATTAGATAAATGCGAGACACACCCCAAAGATATAATAAATCACAAGTACATGTCCAAATAATTAAAAAGTATAATCAAATAAATATAAAGCATAAATAGACGATGAATCAAAATATAATTAGACACGACTCATGAAATCTACGTATAATAAAATATACAACAATGTCTGTTTTTTTTTTTTGAATAATCTCATTATAGGTTCCGAGCATATCTGTTTTTTTTTAAACAATGTCTAGAACTACCATAGCCCTTCCCCAACCCATAAATAGGAGGATAGTGCGCTTCAACGCACTCGAACCCACGTACTTCTGCATTAGCAACAATACTCATGCCAATTAAATTAAAACAGAATCGGCGGAGTGATGTTAATTAAGTTAGAAATAACCAAAAAAAATCAATTTTTTTATAAAATAAAAAGAATTACATAATTTTTTATTGAATTTGAATTGAATTCGATTTAAATATTATTAAATTTATTATACATTTCTAGTTTACTTAAAAGATCTTTTCAAATCAATCATCATACACGAAAATCTCATTAGATCAACCTCGTCAAATGTTATATGACTATAGACATACATAACTTATATTAGATTCGTATTTGCCCATAAAAAAATCGTATTTAAAATTTTCGAATAATTATTTATCAATTATTATGGTTTATATAAATTAATATTTTAGGTTTAAACTTAAGTTCTCTCATTAAAAATGCGTTGTGTAACCATCATTTGTTGATTATAAATTACTTTATATTAAAATTTCCTTTAACATAGTATACTCTTAACCATTAATTCCATTAAAAGAGACATAAATTAGAGGGTGAGTGTACTTAAGAGGTCCCTATATTAAATAAGTCTCTCCATTATTAAAAGGGTCAATTTTGTTCTTTTATTATTAAAAAAAATTAAATAATGTCAAATTAGAATAGAGTTAACATTTACTAATTAGCAATTGAAAAAAAATATTTTTAACACATTTTTTATACATTAAATATTAAATATATTACAATTTAGACTTATTTGATTCTTTTTTAATAGCACAAGGACTAAATTAATCCATTTAATAATAGAGGGACTAATTTGATCCAGACTCTATAATACAAGGACCTTTCAAGTACTTTAACCCAAATTATAGTTAAACGCGCCAAAGGTCCCTACAATTTGACTCTGTTTAAAAGACCGTTAACTTTCTCCGTCAACACTGTCCCTCACCGGCTCCCATCCCTTCAAACCATTCCCTTCCAAAATCTTTATATATATATATATTTGAAACCATTTTCTTTCACTTCAAAAATTTAATTTTTTTTCCCCCAATTTTTTCATATTAAAATTCAAACATTACCTTAATATAATAGCTTCAGTTGCAGCACTTTCACGGAGCTTTTCTTTTATAATTAAGTTAACAAAGCTCAGGAAAATTCAAAGCTTTTTCTTTCTTTTTTCTTTTTTACTTTTCTAATTCTCTTAATGAACTACCTGGAAAATTCTCTTAATTCAAAGTTAAATCTCAACTAGGTTTTTCTTTTTTTGAACCCAGAGAGACTTAAATTCAAAACCCATTTCTAGGAATAGCTGATTGTTTCCCATTTTGGCTTCATTTATAAGGTAAGCCCATTGATGACCTTTGAAGTAAAGTTCATGTGATTTTTGCATTGTGTTTACAGTGGTTTAATTTGTTTCTGGGTTACTTAAGATCTGAGGTTAATTCTTTTGCAATTTTGAGGGATTTTTTTTATTGTTAATAATGGAGATTAAAGTAGGGAACTTGATGTATTTGGTTTCAGCTATTGTTTTCTTGTTGCAAAAAACAAGCCTTTATCTACTCTCATTGATAACTATTTCATTGCTTGTGGTTCTTCAAAAAATGGAACATTTTCATGGTAGAATTTGTGTCCCTGATTCAGTCCATTCTTTTGCTTCATTAAAGAGTGGAACTTCTTTTGTTGTTAGTTCTAGTTCTAGTGTTGTTCCGTCTCCGATATATCGATCAGCTTGAGTTTTCTCCCGCATTGGATCTGGCTTTACTTTTATCCTATTTCGGAATTGGGACAGGACTTACCATCGGCTCCGATAATGGTCGTTCGTTGTGGTACTAATGGAAGTTCTCCGCACTAGGCCGGCTTTAAATCCGGTTCTGCCTCGAGAACAAGTTAATATCGCGGAATAGGCAATGCATTGCAGAAGAAAGGCATGTTGGATCAAATTATGGACTCGAATCTGATCGGGAAAGTGAATCCGGCTTCTCTTAAGAATTACGGAGAGACGGCTGAGAAGTGCCTTGCCGAGTACGGCATTGATAGGCCATCGATGGGAGATGTTTTGTGGAACCTTGAATATGCTCTTTAACCGGGGAAACCTCGTCTGCACTAATGGAACTTGATGAGAACAGCACAAACCATATCCCGGCCACTCGGTTGACACCGGTAAACCCATTCGATAACAGCGTAAACATGAATGACAGTGGAATTTCCGGAACTGACGATGATGCCGGAGACACGGCTACTAGTGCCATATTTTCACCATAATGTTTAGATGGTTCCTACAATTGAGTTAATATTTAGATAAATAAATAAATAAATAAATAATATATATATACTTTTTTAAACTAGTCAATTCGGCGAGTTGGATTGATTTTGATTCGGATCAATCTAGATTGTTGATTTCGAATTTTAAAATTTTTGTATCATTTCGAGTAAGGATTATTTTTAGTTTAGATCATTTTAAGTTCGAATTAATTTTAAATTCAAGTCATTTTAAATTATTCTTATTATAGTTAAGTTTTTCGAGTTCATTTTGAATTATTCTTATTATAGTTAAGTTTTTCGAGTTCGATCATATCTAATTCTTTAGATCATTTCTTATTTGGGTCATTTCTAACTTCAAGCTAGTGAGATTGAATTGTTGATTTAGATCCGTGACTTGTATATTGTTGTAATAATAATGACTTCAATTGAGTTAATACTAAGTAACTAAAAATGTGTCAATATTTATATACATTTACACTTCTTTGAAGGAGTCAATTAGGCGAGTTAGGTTAACTTTGGTTCGGATCAATCCAGGTAAGTACGTATATAAAATCAAGTTTTAAAAATTTTGGATTATTTTGGGTAGTCATTTTAGGTTGAGTTAATTCCAAATTATGTCATTTGGAGTCGTTTTTGTTTAATAATAAAGTTTAATAATTAATTTATCAAATTATATTTGTTTATCCTTGCTAAAAATTTTAATTTTAATTTTAATATTAAAATATTAAATTTCAAAAAATTAAAATCAATTAAATGAATTATTGAAAATTTTTATCCCTTAATAATGTCAGTTGATTTGTTACTATAATATTAAAACTAATTAATTTAATCTCCTTCTAAATTTCAAAATTTTATTTTATGTTTCATTATCCTTAACGAAGTCAACTCAAATAACTCATATTTAATACTTTCTGCGAAACTAACTTATTTTGATTATATAATCCCGAATTTTCAATGTTAAAATTAATTGCTTATTCTTCGTTTTGTTAAGGATGTAATAAAAATATTTTAAGTTTTGTTTGGCATGGAGGATAAAATTAATTAATAATCAAAAGAAATTTGAGTTTCATAAACAATTATTAAAAATGAATTATTTGAGTTAGATATTAATTTGGAAACATAAAATAAAATTTTAAATTTTAGATGAAAATTAAATTAATTTTAATATTATAGTATCAAATAGGCTTACGAAAAAAATCAACAATTCATTTAACACATTTTGATTTTTGAAATTTAAAATTTTAATATTGAGAAAAAGAAATTTAAAACTTTCGGCAAAGAGGTGAACAAGGACAATTTGATAATTTTAATGCATTATTTTAGTTTTTACCACTTTTCACTTTAATAATTATGTTTTTTTACCCCTATCAATACTTTAAACAATGATATTTTTCGGATGACCACAATGGAAGCGACTTAGAAATTAGGTGACTAAAATGAAAGCATCCTAAAAGTTGGTGATGAAATTGCAAGGATTTCATTTTAGGTGATCAAAATGAAAGTGGTCTAAAAGTTGGGTGATTAACTAGGTAGTTTACCCATAATTAAATAAATAATTAAAAAAGGGTAAACGTAAAAAATAGTCACTTTAGTTTGCCTCAGCTTACATTTTAGTACTTATGTTTATAATATTATGTTTTAGTCACTTAGGCTATCATTTTGTTACAAAGTGGTCACCTTACCGTTAAGCTCCGTTACCTCTCTAACAGCGGTCCTATGTAGTAGTTAAAATGGATTTTAAATGTCAACTTAGATGTTCTACGTGTTAGTCCAATTTACTTAAAAGATGAATTTAATCACTTTATTCAAAGAAATATACCAATAGATTTCTAATTTAATGGATTGGATTTAATAAGACAACTTTTTATAATAAAATTGAATTAAATTAAATGAAATAATAATTAAAAGAAAACCCTCAAAAATAGAACAAAGTTGGCATCTTCGTCGCCATATTTCTCTCTTAGCCACTCTTTCAAAATAAAATAAAAATAAAAAAATCTCTGTTAAATATATTTTTTCTCATAGTCTATCTGTTTTATTATTTATGGTATATTTTTACTAAAAAATGGCATAGATCACATATTGACAAATATATACACAAACGTAGTGATCTATACTCTCTCCTTTTTCTTTGTTGTGAAATGTAAAGGGCCGCCGGTAAAACCATCCCTGAGAGGAGAGGAAAGAACAAAAACCAAACACACACACACAAAATTTATAAGAGACGATCATCACCATTAACGTCAATACATGGGGCGTCGTCTCTTCAGCTGTTTAGGCAAGGGTTCATCTTCATCGAGAGTCCAAGGCAAAAACAACGGATCAGTAATCGATTCATCGGCGGCGACTTGTCCCGACGGACCTGTCTTGGTGGAATTGTTTTCTTCTCAGGGATGTGCGACGTCATCCGCGGCGGAGCTTTTGTTGTCGAGGTTGGTGAGGGGTGATTACCAGCTGGATGCACCGGTGTTGGTTTTGTCTTATCATGTTGATAATATGGGAGGGAAAGATCCGTACGCTTCGAGTAAGTGGACGGTGAGACAGAAAGCTTACGTCCAGGCATTGAAGATCGATGATATGTTTATACCTCGGGTTGTGGTTCAAGGTAGAGCTCATTGTCCGGCTAATGAAGAAGATGCTTTGTTATCTACCATTGCTAGTGCTCCAAGGTTTCCTGCTCCAAAATTCAAGGTTTTTTATTTGGCCTTTTTCTTTAGGGGTTAATTTCTTCATAAATCTATAAACTATGTTCTAGATTTTAAATTGGTCCCAAATTTCAAATCATTATGATTGAGTCTAAAAATATCAATATTGTACTAATCAAGCCCAACCCTAGGGTTGTTTGAGAGTCCAGCCTCCCGAGGTTGACAGAGGAAAAAAATATTTTTCAGCTTTTAATGTAGGAAAAAAAATTCAGACTAAAATAAATTAATTAAATGTTTAGAGCTTTTAATTTTTTACCATAAATGTTTTATCTCCTAGGGTTCCAAAATTTTTTCAGCTTTTATTGTATTACATTTTATAATTTTTTTTAAAAGGGGCTTAATTTATTGTTTCGCCTAGGACCCCAAAAATATCAAGAACAGGTCTAATATTAATAGAGTGTTTTCCATAAGTTTAGGTTAAATGCCGGCGTGGGTGAAGGGAGAGGGCAAAGAGGGCTATGGCCCCACTAAAATAGGAAAATTTTATTTTAGACCCATACAATCTATAAATTTATAAGTTAATACAGGTAAAATTATAGTTTGCCCCTAAAAATAATAAAATTTTGATTTAATCCTTCTAAAAACTTTAAAAATATAAGCTAATACACTGGTGAAATTGTATTTTAGATTTCATAAAAATGTATAACAAAATTTCCCCCACCTCGAAATTTTTTAGCTTTACCTTGGTAGAACATGTATAAAAAAATATGAATCGAATTGTAAATATGTGTTTGTTTATCGCATTAACAATTTAGATCTAATGCATTAAAAAATTTAACACATTAGACTTAAGTTGTCTGCGCATTAGGTGCTTTTGATCCACATGTTTTGAATATGTTCTACGATCAGTGGGGAAGCTAGAAACTTGTTTTAGAGGGGTAAAAATGAACAACAAATTTTAGGGCATTGAAATACAATTTTATCATTATATGAATTTGTAATTTTATAAATTTTGAAGGGACTAAATGGATACATTAACTAATTTGTTGGGAGGTGAGGCAACGCCATTGCTTGCTCCCTTGTCTACCACCTGTCTATGATAGATGTGGGCTAATATTTAATGTCCAAACTAATAGCATAGTTGATGAAAAAAACTTGATTCTTACGATATTGATTACTCATGTACTCAATTAATATATTTTAAAGTTTGAGATTAATTTAGCATAGAAAACATAATTTGAGGATGTACGATGAAATTAACTCTTTCTTTAGTGTTTTCTTTTTCTTTTTCTCAATGTGAAAATTGCATTATTATGGTTTTTTCCAACGATTATTTTTTCATCTTTTTGGACTGAAAATTCCGTTGGAAAATATGCTTTTTTTTCATTGTTTTTGGAAAATCGCTAGTGAAGAAAGTGACAATTTGTGCATACAATATGTAACAGGCTAATTTCCAAAGGCCAACATCAGAGACCTTGGAAGTAACCCTAACCGGAGTATTACGATACAAGGTAGACAACAATGTTGACAACGTAATGGTGGCTTTATATGAGAGCGGGTTGGTGAATGAGTGCCTTAACGGAGAGAACAAGGGAAAGACCCTTTACAACGATTTCGTCGTTCGGAAACTCGAAAAGCTCCATACCATGGAAGACATCTCCGCGATGAAGACACTCTCCGTCACCGTCAGGTTCACTCTCTGGGATGGTTTCAACAGCAACAAATGTTCCATTGTTGTCTTCGTTCAAAACATTTCTCAGCAAATCTTTGGTTCCCAAAACTTTCAATTGCCTGATGATTTATGAAAAAAAGAAGTGTTGAATTTTTTTTTTCATGGTGAAAAAGTGTTTGTATTTTTTTGGATATGAATTTGTTCAAAAAGGCAAATTATGTTCTCATATCAAATCTTGTTGGAATGAATATTCACGAAGAACATTCGATGTACGGAAAAAAAGAGAAGAGATCATAGGTTGAAGATAACAAAAAGGATTGTAGATATTAGGATTTGAAAAGAGTTTTCTCAACAAAGCTACTTGTAACTATTTATTCCACTCATTTTATTTCTTGAATTTATTGTTTATTATTAATATATTTTGCTAGAGAGAAAATTATATAAAATGATTACTCCTTATATGTCATTCAAATCATAGTAGGTAATTTTTTTTCTAAAAAATAAATTATTTATTAAGATTTATAATTTTTATGATATTTATTATTTTTTATAATTTAATTATTGTATATATTTTAAGATTTTTTTATTTTTTGAATTAATGCTAAGAAAATTATTGAAAGTATCAAAATGATATTTTATCTATAACTACCAGAAATGACCTTTCATGACGTTACACTAGAAAATGCTACAAAGTTTCTTTGTATCTTTTGTGATGTTTTTTCCTAAAAAAATAAGTCATAGATCAACCGTCACTAAAAGTCGTGATGCTTTTAAATGTCATGGGATGATATCTTTTTTTGTGACTTTTCAAATGTCAGAAAAAGTCAAGAAATGTCACGGAAAATAGTTCATTCCGTGACTTTTTAAAGCGTCACACTGACCAATCAAAAACGTCACAGGTTGATTGTCTCTTTTGTGATGTTTAAAAACGTCACAAAAAATATTGTTTTAAACGTCATGGATTGTTTGTGATTGGTTGTCTATTTGCGACGCCTAAAAACATCACGAAAAATTCTTTTCAAAATGTCATGAATTGTTTGATTATTTTGTAACTTTTATAAAGCATCACAAATTGTCAGTGAAAAACGTCATAAAAATATACTTTTAGTTACTTTTTTTTAGTGAAAACGTAATGAAAGAAAAAAAAAAGTAAAAAAATGCTTTTAAAAAGTAAAAAAAAAATGCTTTTAGTTGCCTTTTTTTTGACAAAAAGGTAACGAGAAGAATAAAGATATCACAAATAAAAAACCATCAAAAGTCATAATTGTATTAAAAGTCACCAAATGGCATAATGTAAATAAAACAACAAAATAAGTGCAAATACAGAAAGCCAATCATACAAAAAGTAGTGTTAAAAGTAAGTTCAAGCAGTAAAACACAAAGCCAGAAAAAAAGAAGAAGAAGACATAATGCAAGTGGTACTTCAAAGTAACATAACGTTATACATGGCATGATGGACTGAATGGTACAATCATGAAGACTGTTGATCGTACTACAACTTGGAGTCAAATCGGTAGCTCTAACATTAGATTGATGGGATGAATGATCAACAACTGCTTGCGATAGTACATGCACAACCGCTCTTGACCGAACTTGTGTACTTAGCCCTTGTACATAGACTAGGAGATCATGAACCATCTACTACATAACTGTTCGAGGGGCATATCAATCGAGGTCTTTGAGGGAAAAGACATATCAACACCCTGGAAAGATGAAGTTCTACTCCGTGTAGGTTTGGAAGAAGATGTTGTTGTTGGACAAGGGAAAATTGAAATTTTGAACACCAAGCCGATTTGTGATATTCATAGCAATAAACCATTTATCAAAATGACACATGTGTTTTCAATAAGAAGGATCCTTGTTGTTTCGGGCTTTCAACTGAATGACCTTCTCCGCTATTCTCAAACCACAAACTATTTCAAGTGTTGGCTCGAATGAATTCAAATCAAACACTTAACCAAAAAAAATTTACTTTACTTTTAGTGGGAAAACAAATCTCTCTTCAATGAAAATCGGTAGAATTGTTATTTCAGAAAATAGAATTTATTCTTAGAAAATAAATTCTCACTATTTTCGGGCATATTAACAATATCTCAAAAGTTGTGTGCAACTTATTATATTTTTAGCCCTATCAGTGTCATCTATTTATAGGGAGAAGAAGGGAAACCCTAATTGAATTAATAGAATACATTTAATACCTATTTAATAGAAAAACCAATCCCTTAGTTGAATTAGAAAATAGTGGCTAATTGGGTGTGCCTCCCCTCGTATGTATTATAATGGAGATTCGGGACTCTCATGTATTGGGTCTAATAATGTGTTTCCTTGACTTTTAACTCAATACTTTATAATTTAACTTAACTCAATACATATTTTTCTATTTCCCAAAATAAAAATTTAACTTAATTTAAATTAATTAATTTTCTTAACCCGATTTTGATTCTATTAAAATCATAGCAACTTTATCGTAAAAGAATCTATGAAAAAATATATTTAATTTTTCTATATTCAACAGATTTACAATGACCAATTAATTTAATTCCATTTTTGAACTTTACCATAAATTAATTTTTCAGGTCATTTCCATTTAGTGAGAAAACAAGATTCATTTCTGAATGTTTCCCACTTCTCCAGTTTTTCTATTTCTATCCATTTTTGTTCATTTAATTCAATATACAATTCATTTTCAGTTTCAACGAGCTAGTAGAAGGACTAATTTGACATATGTGACTATGGCTCAAATGATTTATAATTAAGTTTCAACTTTTTGCCTATTAATTATAAACTCATTTAGTCACAAAGTCATTTCACTATAGTATCGTAACTGAGCTGTCCCTAATGACATACCATTACGAAAGCAACTCGATTAGTGCTCGTCCAATGATTTTGTTATAGGTGTGTTACCCTCATAGGATATCCTTAATCAAGTCATTCATCACAAAAACAAACAACCTATAGCCATGTTTACTTTTCATCTATCGTGTAATGCCAATGAGAAGATATCATTTACCCATATCTTGGGCTATGAATTTCACTATTGTGAATGATGCTACATACCATAGAAGTAGTATACCCAACACACCAGCTTTCGGTTCCTTATCTATTCAAACTCAAAATTTTACCTACATCAAAGTATACGAGTCATGCATACATAGTCCATCATCCACTCAGGATTAAGGTATGCCACACTATGAACGTCACAAGTGAATAAATTCATAAATGAATTCAGGATTTATTCTACTTGGGTTCAGTCCAATGTACTGTCAGTCTAATCAATCACATCTATGTCTCTATCTTCTGGGATCCATCTACTACGATGCCCAAGACAAGGCATCTCCCCAATTAGACTTGATTGATAACATATTAGCTTTTCAATTGGTTTGCTCATTTATAATTAGACTAAGGACATGTTTAGGTTTGTCTAATATCAGTTATCTTTTCGTATTATGATCCGACCACGTAATACATCTTAGTATTAGTTTAAACATTATACTACTAGTGAGCTAAAATTTACTTTTACTTTTGCTTTGCATGAAAAAACCACATGAGGAAATTATACAAAGTATATTAATATAATCCATAAATTATTTTATTAACCAATCTATTCGAAAAAGTTACAAGTTTACAAATGAATATATTACACTTAGGGCACCAAATCTAATAGTTGCTATTATGACCACTTTTCCTCATTTTTTTTTATATCGAGGACGAGAACCCAAAACATATTTCATAATTTCTAAATTAATGGTATGTAACTAGGTTGGTCTTAGCTTAATGTCTAAGTTAATGATTTGATGCATTTTGGTAACTTGGCTTATAATGTTTTGAAAGTTGAATTTCAGCTCCTGATTAATAGAAAATCGTGCATGTTTAAATGTGTTTGATTATACAATTTGTTTGGTTGGATGTTGATGTATCAGGTGCTACAAATTGGCGGTGTTTTAATGTATTTTCATATAAAGTTTACGTAGGATCTAGGCCCAATTTGGTAAAGTTTGAATGATTGAAAATATGCACTTTAGGTCATTTTTCCATTGAGTCTTAAGATGAAAAGAACATGTCTTAAGGCCATTAGATCAAAATTTATCATATTGTGCATTTGATTACTTACAACATGTTTGGTTGGTTGTAATAGCAATGCATTACATGTAACAACTCGATTTTAGTTGTGTTGGAAACTATTGTTTCAGGACCACAATTTCAATAAGTGAATAAATATTTTAATGTTTATAGAGTTATATTAGGGTCATACTAAATTTTCGTTAAAAAATTTTGAGGTTTAGATAGTTAATTAGTTAAAAATGACTAAATTGAAAAAGGAGTAAAAGTTTATCTCTTTTGTTAAAGGGTTAAATGGATGTGGAATCTTTAATGAAGGGATTTAAATGGTGATAATACCATATGTACAAGTTAGTGGAATTTGGTGGTTTGGTATTTGAGTAAAATTGGATGTTTTTAAAAGCCAAAATGGTAAACAAATAATTAGTAGTAATAATAAAAGATAACCAAAATACTGTCATCTTCTTTGATACACTCCTCCATTGATTTTTGTGGGAAAGAAAACCATTTTGTTAGCTTTAAGTTTAAATAACATTGGAACTTTGCATATAAGTGCAAGGGCGTAGCTAAGGGGGTTGGCATGAGCCTCGGCCCCTTAAAATGTAAAATTATATTTTTCGCCCTTTAAATTTTTTAAAAATTTTAAATTAGTAAAGGTAAAATTGCACTTTGGCCTCCCCTAAAATTATAAAAATTTGATTTAATCCTTTACAAATTATAAAGATATAAACTATAGAAAATTAAAATTTCATCCGGCCCTCCTAAAAATTTTTTCTGGTTTCGCCCCTGTATAAGTGTTTTTAATTCCATTTTGAATGATTTTTATATTTTTTAGCTCGTTTTAGCTTAATCTACCTAGCTCGGGGGTTAATTTGTAAAACTATTAAAATTTAAGGGACTTGCCATGAATAAATTTGATGTGTTGTGATGTTAAGTGTTAAATAATTAATTAATGCTACATTTGATTACTAGTGTAATAATATGGATAAAAAGCATATTTAATACATATGTTTTAAAATTGTTACATAAAATAAAGAATAATTAGTATAAATTTAAACATTCAATTAGAAAGATGAATAAAAACTCTTGTAAAAATAAACTAAAAATTTTCCTCCTTTTTTCCATAAACAAGGCATGCGAGTGACTAACAAACATAATCATATCATTTATGATGATTGTTTTAAAAATTTATTTATTTATATATATATGTAAAATAATTTGATATTCATATGAAATTATACTAGAAATCCTATCACACGCGTATACATGTGAAAACCACATGTTTAATACACAAAATGTCTATTTAAAAGTAACATGTAATAAACAATGAAATGTATAGTTTGAAACTAATATATATAATAATAATAACACATTATTAATATATATATATCCAACTAATGAAATGTGAGAATCTGTGTTAAGAATGAGCCTGCTAGTTCAATTGTTAAGCTTCTGTATTTTCTCTGCTCTTGTGTTTGAGTTTTGGGGTATGCGTTACACATATTTTTTGCTAAATGTTAGAAGTCTGATTGGTGGTTAAAAATAAAAGTTAATGTATTCCTTTCCTTCCTTATTTTTCTCCTACTTCTTTTTCTTTCCTGTTCCTCCTTTCTTTTTTTAGTTTTTCTTTTTTATTACTTTAGTGAAGTGGCTATTGGAACTAATTGAAGGTTTAAGTTGTTCATTAAGTTGTTAGAAGATCTCTATGTCAGTTCTGTCGTGAATTTTTACAGTTCCGTGAAGTTTTTGTTGATTTTTTGTTTATGTGTAGAAATGGGATTTCAATGTTTCTTTCACTTGAATTCTCTGCTAAATGATCGATGATCTATTTTCTTTAGGCGAGAATACCGAGGGAAGTAATCCTCCTCGTATTGTTTCGAGATAGGTCTATCGAGTTGTCGTTAAGGTTGGTTTTGTTGGAAGTTTGTGTCAAAGTTTCGACATAAGTGGTTGAGTATTAAAATTGTGTGATTTTTGTCGATTTAGTTGTTTGATTGGTTATTGAATGTTCGTTTTAGGTCTCAAGAGTACTCTACCTTGATCCTACTTCGAAACTACTTTAAGTGTGTACCGAAAACCTGACTTTCTGTGAATTTCAGATGCCGAAAAACATGGTTGTCAATACCACACAATCGTGTGGCAAACTGTGTAACCCACTGTTTATGAATTAGAAACACACGGGTCAAGGGCACGAGTGTATGTCCAGGTTGCGTAACTCATTGTTCACGACTTAGAGACATACGGGCCAGAGACACAGGTGGGTGTCCAGGTCATGTGACCCACTGTTTGCTTAATAAGACTACAAGGGCAGATGACATGGACGTGTGTCAAGCTGTGTGTAGCCACACTGGCCATCTGTCCAGGCCATGTGAAACCACACGGGCGTGTGGATCAGGAACTGGACTTCACCCTTAGGCTGCATGCACTGTTTAAAATGAATGCCGGTCTTTCATAGGGTCCGTATGAACATGTCACCCTCAAGCTAAGCCACTGTTATCCATAATCTGATCTGCCAGCTAGTCTGCAGTTATCGAAACATGTCATACTGACACTATGTGGTATGTAGGGCTGGATGAGTATTAAATACTCAATTTGGTGTGTCGGGTTGGTCGGAGATGGTGTGTATTTGATGAGGGTAGGAAATTTCGTCTATTTTGATATGTTATTCTGTGTCTGGGTAAGCTGACTTGTTATCCAACTGATCTGTTCTGACCTGTTAAATTAAACAAATTATCTTCTACATCTGATTTTGAATCTGAATTTGGAACCTTATTGGTTTAACTTTAACTCTGCTTGAATATATAATTGTTTCCTTATTGAGTTATTAATACATTTTATTTACTGGCTGAATTACAGGTAATCCATAGACTTGATCGGGTCGGTGGATCAGGAACCCAGCCACATTTTTATCAACTATTATTATTATTAGTTTAAGTTCAGTAGTTTCCAGATGTTTGACTTTCTAAATGATAATTTCCAAAGTAAATGTTATGTTTGTTAAAATTCTTTTGGTTTGGGAGACTTTGAAACCAAGTTTTAGTAATTATGTTTTGAGAAATAATTGATGTGGCTCTCTAGACTTAGTCTTGTTGTCTAGGCCAGGTATGGGGTGTTACATAATCGATGACCCAATTGAGGGTGACACCAACTCAATCAAAGGCTTGATAAATAGTATAAATATACACATATATGAAAACATAATATTCTATACTACTTATAAAGTATTTGATTGAGTTAGTGTCGCGAGTTAACTGAACATTAATTCAATTAGAAAAAGACTCACTTTTAACAATAAATAAAAAATTATTATAAAGGTATGTATTTATATCTTTCAATAATTTTATATTTTTAAATAAATAACTTAAACTACAATTTTAAAATAAATGAGTGATTAAATTGGAAGATTTAAGAAATTTTAGCTCTTTTTTTGGTGTAATTTAATTTTCTTAAGACTACCAATCCCATGCTTTTAAAGCATACAAAAATGTGATGAAATAATGATGCAATGCTCACGAAACAGCTAAACAATTTATTAATGTATGAATTATATTTGATTTTCTCAGAAAGTTCATGAATTTTATAGCTGATTTCAAGCCAAGTGTATGATGCTTCAAATTAATATTAAAAATAAAAAGAGCATTTGATTGTTGAGTTCATCTAACGATAGATAAAGGATGAATGATTAAAATGTAATAATTACATAATACTAATAATTATTAAGTAATTTTTAAAAGTTAAATTATTGAAATATAATTGTAAAAAAAATTAGGGACTATTAATAAAAGTTTATTACTTTTTAAAATATTATAAAATAGGGTAAACTATAAAAATAATTATTTTTGTTTGCTTCAGATTATATTTTAGTCACTTATGTTTAAAATGTTACGCTTTAGTCACTTATGTTATCGTTTTGTTACCTCCCTAACGGTAGTCCTACGTGGCAGTCAGAGGCGAATCCAGGGTCCCTAACCCCCTAAAATGTAATTTAAAACATAACATTTCAAATAAAAATTACTAAAATGTAATTTAAGATAAACAAAAGTGGCTATTTTTATAATTTACCCTATAAAATATTAAAAAGGTATCATGCATTTTTCTCGTCAACTATCAAATCTTATCACTTCATATTAATATTATATAAAATTTTAAGGACATGAATTTCATATGACCTTCTTTTTTGTTGCTCATTCTTGACACTCAATTATTAAACAATTATCTTTTTTTTTTTTGAGGAAAAAAAAATAAGACCAATATAAGTCGTTACGTGGGAGCTGCATGTTTCATATAAAATAATTTATCTAAAAGAAGAAAGAAAGTTTTAAAAAATAATAATTAATTCGTAAATAATACAACCCACAAGATATATATAGCAAGGCACCGAAGCTTGGCATACGTAATTTGCATGTTTTATAAACCCTAAAAATATATGAATTATGCACATATATATATATATTTCGACATAATGTTTAAAATTATTTATAGTTCAATCTCAACTCATAAATAAAAATAATAATACGCTTTAACATATTCGAACTTGTATACTTCTACATTGAGAATTACTTAATTAGCTATATATATATTGAGTGCAAAATCTAGAAATAAATATATATAATTTTTTTAAGTTGGCTTGTTGGAAAAACTTTGTGCAAGCAACTAATTGTAAATTAATTTTTATTTTTATTTTACTTCTTTAACAACTAAATTTGGAATTTTCTAGGATGTTTGAACATATTTTCATGTTCTAGAAATTGATTTAATTATGAGGTAATTAGTCAATAAGTGAGAAAGCTTAGCAAGCAAAGAAGTGTGTATCTCTTTCTCTATAAATATATATGATAAAATCTATAAGATATTCTTTTATTAATTATACCTGTTTCATGATTCATGGAGATTACCTTTTTTTTTTTAAGTTTGTAATTGTTCTTTTTAATAATGTTGTCTCTAATATTTGGGTTTTAGTTACTTCTTAAAAATGCAATATATTTTACTATTGTACTCAAATTTATTGATTTTGTCATTATTCTTTCTCAATTTGTAAATTGTAATACATACTAAACCTAATCATGGGTCGGGCCATCAACTTATGCTCAAAGGCCTACTCGAAAAGTGGGAGGGTTTGAACAAAAATATAAGCTCAAAAAATAGGTTTGAATAAAAAAGTGGGAGGATTTTTTTTCCCAACCCAAATCAACTGTTTTGCTAGCACTTTGCTATTATATTGGTATTATTTTGTTATTATTATTTGGATATTGTATAACTCTTGTTTTATTGTTAAATTAACTACTATTTTAAAGGTATTTGCTTGCTAAGTTGCAAATATCTTAGTGTTATTAAAGTATAAAGACTTGTTTTATTGTATTTTCAATTCGTTAAGAAACATTTATTTTAATGTTTTTAATGTATTTTATGTATTATGTTTTTAAAATTCATTTTTATGTAAAAAAATAATCTAAATTTTTTTAATATGGCTAGGTCAGGTCATGTGCAAGTTTAGCATTTTTAATCTGGGTTAGACTTGAATAGAGTTTTAAGTTTGTTTTTTGAGTCGAGTTGAGCCTGAACCTAAAAAATAAACTTAAAATTTTACATCAGTCCAACTCATGATCAGGTCTAATATATAAAAAAAGATTAAATATATTAATGGATAAAAATAAGAAATTACTATATAAAAAATGTGAGAATGGCAAAAGGGAGGGTGGGGTGTTTGCTTCTTTGTTAAAACTTTAGTGGGGGCAGTTGAAACTTGATCACAATTGACTACTAAAAGAACCCATACCTAGTGCAAGATCTTAGTTAATTGGATTAAATAATGTTTGACCTAATGAATTTTTTTAAATTGAAAATAATATCATATATATTGCATGGGACCTTTACTTTTTTTTTTTCTATCTTAGAGTTATCTGATTAGAAATTGGTTGTTTGACTAAAATTTTGTATGTTTAAAGTTCTCTTTATATAGCCGTGTCTTTATATGTGGTTAGTATAATGGTTAATGTAGAAATAATGATGACGGTAAAATTAAATAATATAACGATACTGTAATGTGAGATAAAAAAAAGAAGATAAACGCACCATATTAAGATAAAAACTCATTCAAAAGGCTCTAAGTTAAATTTTGTTTAATAAATTATTACAAACCCATTGTTGTTTTATTATAAAATAAGTTGATTTGCATTTTATTTATTTATAATATAATTAATAATATTTATTCTTTATTATTTTATACCTAAAATTAAAAATATTTTTATTTATTTATTATTCATTAACAGATTAAAAATGGAATGCAACTATTTTTACAAAAATTAAGTTTGAACACAAATTTGAATTCAAATTTTATCACAAATTAATTATTGGTTGTAATGTGCAAAATTCCAAGGTACATTAATTGGGAGAAATAAGGTTCACTGTTTGAACAAGAGGAAGCTAAGGCAATAGTCATGTGACGCCGACTTGAATTTTGCTATCTTCCCGATGACCAAAAATTTATAGGGATAATATAGTTTTGATCCCTGAATTTGGTAAGTAAATTTATTTTGGTATTTATATTTTTTTATCTATTTTGATATTTGAACTTGACAATTAGATTCATTTTAGTTGTTGAACTTGAAAATCTTAAAAGTCTAATGATGTGACACTTGAGATTGTACCATATCATCACTTAAAAATTAAAATATATATAAAAATTTTCAAGTGATGACGTGGTATAATGTTAAGAGTGTCACATACAGTGTTTTAATAATTGAACCGGTCAGGCCATTGTTTGTAATTCAATCAATTTGATTAGTTCAACTACTAGACCAACAATAATCAAGTAAATAATTAAAGATTCATAAAAATAAATAAATAATTTTATTAAATCAATTCAACATGTTTAATTATTGGTTTTTGTCACAGTTTTCGATTCTTACCTATTTAGAGCGGTTTTTGATTCAACCGGTTTAACTCTTTGATCTGACCGACCAATTCAATCTTATCCCAATAACATTAATTACATCATCATATCTTAATAAAATTTAAATTTAAAGATAAAAAAAATGAATTGAATTGTAAAGTTGAATAGTCAAAATTTATATGGTAATAGGGAACTGTAAACAGCTCATTAATTGCTAAGATATATATTAGATGTGACCTAAAAGTAAGAACAAATCGAATCCATATAATCTGGTCATCATTTGCATTCTTAGAACATGAAACAAACGACACCAGTAATTCACATTTCTTGTTAAATATTTTTGGATAAGCTAATTAAATTATTAATGAATTTAGGTTTTGGTCTTTTAATTTTAAAAAATTATAAAATAGTTATTTAATTATTTAAAATTTTCATTTGAATTATTAAGTTCGCTGTATGGCGTTCTCTGTTCGCATTACCTGCATCAATTAATCAAAGTTCTCATTCCATTTCTCTTCTATAAATTCATTTTTTATTATTATGAAATAGCTCTAAACATCACAGCTTTGCGAACCAAAATTCAAATAATTTTTTTATCTGATTTCCAACACTAGCCGTCAGGTTGACTTGGATTTAAGGTATATTCTTATACTCATTGATGGATACTGGTCAATCGTACCAATCATCAAATAGTCACTTTAGTCATTACCCTTTAAAAGTACATAAAAATTTAATTTTTTTTTATTTTTTAAATAAAATATATATTTAAAAATTAAAAAATATTTTTTAAAAAGTAAAAATTATGCAAAGAAACTCTTTAAAATTCAAAAAATAATAAATAAATATATTTTAAAAATATAAACAAAAATTCTAAAATTCAATGTTATCTAAATCAAACTGACTAGTTGAATAGGGAACCGAGTGGGGTATCCGTCTGATGAAAGGTAAATATCTGTTGACTTGCGAACAGGTGAGCCGAGCTAAAAAATCGATTGAATCAATAGTTGAACCATTTTTTAACTGGCTTGGTCAATTGGTTCTCAGAATGACTAGCCCCCAGTTCAATTGCCAATTCAACTGATCTTTTAATAATTTATTTGCTTTGAACCAACCTAACCAATCGTTCTAGTAACTAATTGGTCAGACTAGTTCAAAATCGGTTCAATTAATTTTTTAACTCAGTTTAACCAATCCATATTAATTCTTAAGTCAGTCAACTCAATATAATTGCACTTGTCATGCATGTAAATTTTTGAACCAATTTGATATCTTTATCATATTGATCTAAAAAAGTGTCTATAGTAATAATTACTGAATGGCTCAAAGTTTTTTATATAAATTAAATAGTTGAAAATTTTTAATCTATGTCAAGCTTGACATGCATAATCTATATATATGAATGGAATATGAAATATGATAATTGTATCATTAAAATTAATATTAATTGTACAAAAATATATGGAATAGTGTAAAACTATGTGCGCTAGTTTTACACCAATGTAAGTAGATCTCCCAAGGTTGATGTCAAAAGGGTAGTCAACCCCTAAAGTAGAATTTTTTTTATTTCATTATTTAAAAATTTATAAAAAATATTAACTAATATAATGATACAATTTAATTACACTTTTTCAAAAAAAAATTGTAACTTCACCTGAAAAAAATCTACTATTTTCTAGCGTTGTTGAGTTGAAAAAATTTGAACACACAATGTATAAAAACCAAGTAATTTGTAACATACAAGATATGTCGGGAGAAAGTATTATATGAAATAAAGATATTATCGCTTTTCAATAATTTAATATTACATTAATAATTTCATCCTGAATTTTAGAATTTTTATTTAAATTTATTTTTTTTTAAAATAAAAACACTAACCTAACATTAAACTATTTAAAAAATATAAATAATATGACGATACTCTTTCATACCATCCTTTAGGCTGTCCTAGATTATATTTGTACGCCATGTTTTTTTCCTTCTCAACAAGACACGTTTCAATTTGGTCGGTACCAAATCCTATTGACTTCTTCAATTTTATTTTATTTTTTCCTTTTTCTACTTTGCTTTTGCTTATCTTTTCGCCTCTATTTGTATATATATAAATACATACACTTATTTCTTCATGCATTGGATTTTCTTTTACTTACAACTTAAGCAATTTCTTCATTATTTTTGTCCAAAAAAGGGCAAAATTTTAAGGTGGTGTTTTAATTTTGGAAATGGGGAAACAACCTGCTTGTTCTTCAGACAAAAATGGTGAATTCAAAAGAGGTCCATGGACTGCTGAAGAAGATAAAATATTGATTGATTATATACAGAAACATGGCCATGGCAAATGGCGTACCCTTCCCACAAATGCAGGTATTCTTCTTCTTCTCTTTCTTGTTATCAATGTTCAAGGTAGAAAACCCGAAAAATCATTACGTATGTCATTTGAATTTAAAAGTGAATATCGTGTATGGATAAGAGTTGGGTGTAAGCAATTGAAGATCATAATATTATATCTATACTAGCTCCGATATAAATATCGAAGATAAATAATTTTAACACTGTTTTTATATGTTGCATTGAAAAAATTTAGGGCTAAAGAGGTGTGGAAAGAGTTGCAGGCTTAGATGGGCAAACTACTTGAGACCTGATATCAAGAGAGGAAAGTTCTCTGATGAAGAAGAGCAAACTATTATACAGTTGCACAGTGTTTTAGGAAACAAGTAAGTCTTTCTCTCTCTCTCTCTATATATATTTATCAATCCATTTTAAAAGGGTAAATTTTAAATTTATATAAATTTTAGTTTAATACGTAAATTTATACATAAAATATTGATTTAATTCAATTTTTAAAATTATTGATATAGTTATTAATATAACAACGTATTATGTATATAAATAATTATATTTATCAATATAAAAATAAATCGATGTATTTATTTCTTTAAATATGTGATTGAATCAAAATTAAAGTTTTATGTAAATCTTATCATAGGTCGGGTCACCCGCCTAAGCCCAAAGGACTGTGGAAAAGTGAGAGCGTTTGAGCAAAAATATAGGTTCGGGCTCAGCTCGAATCTATCTAAATTTTTTTCCCCTTGTCGTTTGCTGTTATTTTGCTATTATATTACTACTATTTTGTTGTTATTGTTTCGATATTATATAACTCTTGTTTTATTGTTAATTTTGCTACTGTTTTAGAAGGACTTGCTTGTTAAGTTACACTTATCTTAGTGTTATTTAAGTATAAAGTTTTTTTAAAATTTATTTTCAATTTATTTTTATATAAAATAATAATATAAAAACTTTAATACAGGCGGGCTAGGTCTGGTTTGAGTTTAATATTTTTATTTGGATTGGGTTTGCAAAAAATTTTAAGCCCATTTTTTGGGTTTAGCTCTGCCCTAGAAAACGAGACTAAAATTTGGCATCGGCTCAGCCCATGATCAAGTCTAATTTCATGTATATAATTTTACTAAATTAAAATTCATATATCAAATTACATATTAAATCAAAATTCATGAATAATTTTAAAATTAATTCATTAAATTCTTTATAATTATTTTCCATCATTAAAATATTACTTTAAAAACATTGAAATTATGCCTATAAATATTGTGAATAAAGATTGGATGAATTTATTTCTATTTAGTTGTTTTATAATTTATAAAATTTTAAATTAGTAATAATAAAATTTTATTTTAATCTTAAAAATAATAAAAAATTAATTTAATTATTTAAAATTTATAAAAATATAAAATATTCTTCCTAAAATCTCTCTAGTAAAAATTTGGTTTTTTTTTTGTTGTACTGTCTGATTTAACTTTTATTTTTGAAACTCTGAGCTTAGGTGGTCTGCCATTGCTTCTCGATTACCAGGAAGAACAGATAATGAGATAAAAAACTACTGGAACACTCGCATCAAGAAGAAACTACTGAAAATGGGGATCGATCCCATTACTCACAATCCAGCCCTCCATCTTCTTCACCTTTCATCACTTTTAACCTCTTTTCTTTCCAATTCTTACAACCTTAATAATCATCCCAACAAATTTTTACTCGGAACTGAATCCATGTCGGACCCAAACTTCCTTATACCTGTCTTATCATCGTCCCAAAACAAGAACCAGCTCCAAAATATTGAAAAAAACCAGGCAGGGAATACTTTTTTTCAATGTCCTGATAATAACCAATATGAACAAGGAAACCAGTTTCAAGAATGCGATTCAAAGGGTTTTTTTCCAATGCAAAGTTATGGATACTATGATTGTAATCTATCCATGGATGATCAAAACCAGACATGTTTTTCTGGTAATATTTCGAGTTTGGGTAGTTTCGGATCGGGTTAATCAGAACCTTGTTCGAGCTTGATTCCGTTGAATTCGTCGTCGAGTGATGAAGGTGGTGGAAGAGATAGTTATTGTGGTAACATGTTAGATGTTTGATGTTACTATATAATAGATTGAATGTTAATGGATGTAAGAGAAAGGATACCATCAAAAATGATATTATCTATTTTTAATAAATTAATGTCACATCAATTATTTTATTTTAAAATTTAGAATTTTTGTTTGAATTTGATTATTTGTAATATGAAAATGCTGATGTAGTATTAAATTATTAAAAAAGAGATACAGATGACAGTGACGATATATGTAATATTTTAAATATGTTTGTGAAAAAAATAGTTGTTTAGATTTATTATTATTTTTATTGAAGATTTTTGTTGATTTAACCATTAATTTTTCTTGTTTCCATTGATGATAATAATAATAAACCTTTTGAAAAAAAAATCTCCATTGAGATTTGCAAAAATATACATTAGGTGAAATTATGTTTATGTTTTTTAATTTCATCATTAGTACCTATATTTTTTTAGATTTTAAAGTTTATGTTTTGATTCAAATGGTAATTATTACATTTATTAATTAAGCTAATATGATTTTTTTTTTAGTTTTATGTACAAATAATAAGTTGAAAAAGTATATGTTTGTAACTAGTGGTGTAATTAGAGGGCTAGTAAGGACTCCAACCCCCTAAAATGAAAATTTTTACATTTAGTCTTTAAAATTTTTAAAATTTTAAATTAATAAAGATAAAATTGCACTTTGGTCCCTCTTAAAAATGATAAAAATTTGATTTAATCATTTAAAATTTATAAAAATGTAGGCTATTAAAATGGTGAAATTACAATTTACTATTGTAAAAATTATAATTTAATTTCAGCCCCTTAAAAATTTTTTTGGCTTTCTTCTATTTGTAATGGCTTTCTTCTATTTGTAACTTAAGATTTATTTTTAAAAATAGCATAATTTATTGGCAACCGTTTAGTTAATATTGAAAATTTGAAAGTTCAAAAAATTATAAAAACTATTATTTTAACGTTAGAAAGACTAATTACAAAATTTAACCTATATATTAAAACAAAGCAAGTTAGGGAAATTTTAAATTTTCCCATATATTAATAATAACGTTAAATCCTTTTATTAGTCCCTATATTTTATAAAAATTATAGATTTAGTCTTTATTCTTAAATTTGATCAATTTTAATCATTGAACTTTACTAATTGGTCAATTTTATGCGTACAATTGTGAATTTAATCCATATTCTCCAATAGAATCATTTTAAATCTCTATACTTTTCAAAATTTTAAATTTCAATCTTGAAGCAAATAATAGACATTAATCCATTAACTGATCTTTACAGTGTAATATTTATAAATAATAAGCTAACATGACAGTGGCACTACACATATAATAATATATTAAACACGTCAAACTCTGAAAATAATAGAATTTAATCTAATGAATTTAATAGTTATCTTGTGGTGAGGATTAAGATTCTAAAATTTGAAAACTACATGATGACCAAATTAAAATAGAGAGATTAAATCACAACTTTGGTAAAGCATAAGGACTAATAGCAGAATTGACCAAAAAAGGACTAACAGCAGGATGATAGCCGCAGGGACAGGAATTTGCCAGTTTTCTCCGACGACTTTAGCTGACTAACACGTGTTAACACAGTCAAAAAGGCCATAAATAGCACGTGAGAAACAGAAGTTAAATTGGTAACACGTGGCATCCAAATGAAAGCTCCAAGCAATTCGCCGAAGATTTGTTTGTCTCTTGTCGTGTTCTCCTGAAACCAGTCAAAGCTTTTGAAACGTGAACGCAACTTCGATATACTTTCATCACCCCCTTTTCCATTTCACTTTTTGTTTACTTTAAATTTCTTTTCTTTTTTAACCTTTTTACTTTTTTTCTAATTTTTATTTTTAAAACATGAAAAATAAAAATTAATATCTAAATATGCCTATAATTTAAGGATATTTAAATTTAGTTTCTTATTTTAATTTAAGACATTAAAATTTTATACTTACTTTTTTATTTAGTAGATTTAGTGCAATTAAGATTTAAAAATGGAACATAGTTTTCAAAATTTTAAATTAATTAAAAATATAATTACATTTTAGCCTCTCTTAAAAATACATTTAATATTTATGTTTAAATAATATTATAATAAGTGTAACTTAATAAGCAAATGACTCTAAATTAGTAACAAAATTAACAATAAAATAAGAATTATATAATTTCTAAATAATAACAACAAAATAATAATAATAATAATAATAACAAAATGATAACAAAATAGTGTTAAAACAACACCAAAACAGTGGCTACAACAGCAAATATTTTTTTGCAAATTTTAGTCAGGCAAAAGAACTTACCCAATGCTTAACCCATTTAAAAAACAAGTCTCGTGTTTTTACCCAAGTCTATTTTTTGAACTTATATTTTGTTCAAACTCTTTCACTTTTCAATAGACATCTGGACCAAGTATGATCAAATCTAGCCATGACCCGACTCTAAAAATTTTCCAAGCTCAAACCCAACTTGATCCACCAAAAAAGGCCCATTTTACTATTTTTAAAACAATAAAACATTAAATATATTTTTTTCATATTAATATTTATATAATTTTAAATAAAATTATTTAATTTGAATTTTGACCAGGACTAACGCGACTCAAACCGAACAAACCACTCAACCCGTTAATAAGTAAAAAATAATTATATAATATAATATAAATCATCTTAAACACAATTATAATCCACCAATTATCTAAAGTCGAATGAAAATCATACATAACTCATTAAATCAAATACTCAAATATCACACTATTTCTACCATTTACAGTATATGAGTTTTTGCTAAGTACTGTCCTTGACAAGATTTTTAAAATTACTAGATAACCATTTATAATAATAATAATAACTATATTAAAAACAGTAATTGACAAATTTAGTCAATTACTTCCAATGCATTGATAACTATATTGCTATATATATAATATAGTAATCTCAAAATGCAGCTTTAGAACACTTTGTTATTATATTAAATCTATTTTCTTTTAATGTATATTAGGAAATCAGAATGTGTCAACACTCTAAATATTTGTAACATACAATATATGCGTATAAACAAAACAAAATATTAATGCCCCTTATGAAATCCGGACCGAACCAATAGTTTTCTCATTATTGTAAAAGGTTAATGTCATACCTTGGTACCAAAACTTTGGGTAAAAAAATAGAAATGATGATGATGATGATGATGATGATGAACAGAGAGTCCTTTTAAGGTGCCACAAGTCCTTCAATGGTGTAAAACAGAGATTCAGCCCAATCAACTTTGAATAGCAATGTCTGCAATGTCCGCATTACGTCGAGTTGAGGATCAAGTTTCCGTTGCCATCCCTACCAAAGATGGGAAAAAGAAAGAAGAAGATAAGGAATCCAGATTTAGGTAACATCAAGAAAAATGAAGAGTCGGAATAACGTAGCTCAGATTACATTAGTTGTCACACCCAGAAAACGAGCAAAAGGAATTCGATAACTTCCTTAGGGAAGAGAGGGCTGCAATATATGGCAGGCAAAGAGTGCATTACCTCGAGAACCAAGGTGGTAACGATTACTGTACAAACATTTCCATCAATGTTGACTTTATGACGTCTAACATGATCAAGCAGTTGTTGTATGCACTCGCCTGGATGGATAGACCCGCCGTCTAGAGAATCCCATAAATGGAAAGATTTTTCAACATCCTGTATAACAAAATAAAAAAGCTTAGCTTGGATCATTTCTATTGGTACAACAAAATAAAATGCATGGTCCAATCAAACCAAATTCAAAGTGCGAATAAAGAAGATAGCCGGTGAGGATATGAGGTTCTAACTTTGTCCAATAAACCCAATTTTAATTTGAGAACATGGATGAATGCTTAAAACCAAACATAGTAAAAACATGAAACGTGTTATGAATTCTTGAATAAACAAACTCTTCAATTGAAGCCCTATTAACTTTCCTGGGCGATATAGAAAATCAGTATGTTATACTCATCAGAATACATTACCTCTATGAAACCTTTCGGATTAGGGCAACGGTGCTGTTTAGATAATCTAAGTGTGCACTCAGCAGCACTTTGACCGTCTCGAAGAGCAACAGCCTTAAAGAACTCGAGTAAATTCACTCGATCTGTCCTAGAGAGTTCAGCTGTCATGCCCACGTCAAGTAAGATAACATGAGGCCTTGAACTAAAGAGATGATTACGTGATCGCCTATCTTTTATACGGACAAGAATATTTCCGGGATGCATGTCTGCATGAACAAAATTATCTACCTGGAGAGTAACAAAAGAACCGCATAAGTCCAAATCCAATCACTGAATCTTAGCATGACTCACACATACACTTTTCGGATGCAAAATCTGAAACCAAGCACTGGACTACAGCATAGAAGAAACCATACAAACAATCTAATGCCAATGCAACTCAGCAATTATAACCGCCACTATGAGAAGAAATGAAAAAGTGAAAGATTGAAAGAAAAAACAAGAGAACAAGAGAATAGTACCAAAAGCATTTTTAAAAGTGCATGTGTCCCAATGTGAGCAAGGGTGCTTTTAATCTGTTCATGTCCTTCAAGCTCATCAACATAGTGCAAAACACTTTCTCCTCAAAAGTCTCTACCAGAACAGCAGGGTGCACCAAAGGGTATAGAGGCTTCGGAAATGAGACATCCTTCCATCTGCGGAAGTTGTAGATAAAACGGCTTAGGTGCGCAGCCTCCCTAGCAAGATCAACTTGAGACATCATGTAAACAGCAAATTGTTGTAAACTTTCATCCAATCTCAACCATTTCAACGTAGGGATGAACTTTGAAATTTTAGCCACAGAATTAATTATAGTAAAGTCCCTTCTAATTGATTCACCAACCCCAGGATGTCGAACCTTTACAGCAACAACAATGGGCTTGGTTTGCTGACCAGGGTATCTATATTTTAAAGTTGCTCTATGAACTTGAGCAACACTTCCAGATGCCAAGGGTTCCTCTTCAAAATCAGCAAAGATTGCAGATAACTTTCGACCAAATGCATTTTCAATGGATTTCTTTGTGAAAGAGAAACTATGTGATGGAGCTTTCGTATGAAGTTCAGCAAGTACATCACAAAGATCTCTGGGAAACAGATCCGGTCTAGTTGCAGCCCATTGACCCCATTTTATAAATGCTGGGCCTGCTTTTTCCAGTGTATGGTGGACAATACGAAGCCACTTTTTTCTGAATTCAACACCTAGAGAATCCACAAAGGGAGCCATTGCTACGCTGGGTAAAAACAATATCGCTAAATAGGTTGCTCTGAATAACAAAATTACAAATTCCAAAATGAAAAACACAAACGATGCTAAATAAATATGCCCATCTTGTGCTTGCATATAAAGAGTATCCTTTGCAGGGAAGCCTTCTGCCACTGCCCATCTCTGCTTGTTCCAGGCTAGTTCTCCGATTAAGAACGCCATAACACCAGGAGCTACCTGGTTCGACCTACTTAAAGCTAGACTTGCTGCACGGGCAATTCTACTTATTGGTGTCAAAGCTGGACCATCATAGTAAAATACATGAAAAAGCCTCTTCCAAGTAACTTGTGCCTTGTCCGAAAACACATAGCTAGGCGAAAGGGAATAGAAGCTCCGAGGCTGATAATTCTTAGATAATCTTTCCATTACTTTGTACAATGCATAATGCATAGTATCTTCTCTAAATGAATGTTTATACTGTGAGTAGAACCTATATAGGGAAAAAGGGTACTCAACTTTTGGGTGCACCCCATTATTATTCATTTCCCGAAAGCTATTCTTCCAGTTTGAATGAATCGATCGGCCAACCCTCCTAACATTTCCATAGACCAAAAATCTGCATAATGTTAAACCATATTTTCCATTTAACAAGCTGAAAGAATAACCAAAATACAAACAATAAATTTAACTCTATATAACACATTTTTTAAAAAATGATAAATAAAAAACTTTAATTAATTTATATTAACACTGTTTATAACACTACTGAAGACGAATTAAAAAAAAAAAACTCAATCGTAAATCAAGACTGAGATTTTCCATTCAGGTGCAAAGAAACCAAAAGGAAAACTAAATTAAAGTATTAAACGAAAGGACAAAGACAGAATCTGTGGTAAACTAAGCCAAATGTAAGTACTTAGCCCTATTCCGATCAATACAGCGAAACAACAACAAAGAATACGAATTCTTTTGAAAAAAAAATTACTAAAAGATCAAAGTTCTTGAAGGTAGATTAACCTCGACATGACGGTAAACGACGCCGGTGAGAGCATCATCGCCGGCAGGGAATGAATTGGATCAGCCGTGAAGGCGGTCGTCGGAGTCGGAGGCGGCGGCGGTGGAAGATTGGCGCATGGTGGTGGAGTCGAACATGTAGCTGAGAATGATGCAGACAAAGAAACACTGTTGCCGCTCGAGTTAAGAGATCCGAGTGATGATGTGGTCATTGTTTTTGAGGGTTTCTTTTATATGGTTAATTGCATATTTAGTTCATGTATTATATTATTTTTCTCAATTTCCTACTTAAAACAACAACAATAAGAATAATAATAATCAAATAAAGCTTACATCCAAATATAATCGTAAATCAATATAAAATATTCACAAGTGATATTTCTAATATTAATAAAAAAAATAATTTTAATTTTAATATTAAATCAATGTTATTAAAATCTAAGGGCAATTAATTTAATCGATCCAACCAATTAAAACAAGAGTATTGAATTGGGTTTTGAATAGACTTGTTTATAGGTTGAGTCACCCAAACCAGCTTAAAAAGTGAGAAAATTTAGATAAAAAATAGACTTAAAAATAAATTTAAATAAAAAAATAGCACCCGTTTAAAAAATGTCAGACTTCAAGTAAGAATTTTTTACTCGACAATTTAGGGAGAGAAGAATGAATTTTCTCTCTTGAATTAATGAAAATATTTAACTTAATTAATCCTATTTAACTAAATACTCTAACATCATTTTATATATTATAGTAATAAAGATGGTGGATTTTATCCTCACATGCAACTAACTTGGTTTAACAATGGTTAAATAACCATTAGGTTTTAACATAATTGCTACATAGGCCCTTATGTATTTTCTAAATTAGAACTCAATAATGATTATTTTTTTATAATTTAGTCCCTGTATTATAATCAACTTATTTCTCAGTTCAATTACTCAACTACTTAACAATATATTTTCCAATTAAATACGAATAATTCTTCGATTCATAATTTCATTCACTTGGGTTATGAAATTTGGTTTCGAAACCGTATTTTTCAACATTGGCTAAAAATCGAATTGTTACAACTTGTTCATTTAACAACAATTTATTTTGTATGAATAGTATCCTGGCATGCTTTTCATATAAAGTCTTTTTAGTTTTGTTGTTATTTGACTTTTTCAAATGACAAACCATCTCGTAAAGGAATTATTATTGATATCACTCAAAGATACAAGGTCTTTAGATAGAGAGGATTTTATCTCAAAAACATATTGTTTAGCAATGCTTTTATCTAGAAAGTGCTTATTAGTAGCAATGATAAATTGGCTCAGTGCTTCTTGCCAAACAAGCTTATAGAATGCTATAAATTTTGAAGTTATTATGAATATACATTCTCAATGGCATATACTCTATTTTATCTTTATTAGTGCTTTTGTAAAATATTTTTTGTCCCGAAAGAAGTAAAAAGATTTAACTTTTGCTCAAAAATACTTTTTTGTCTAAAAATATTTTTGAAAAGCAATACTAAATTATACCTAAGTCCCTAAGTCCCCAATAATTCTAGAAAGAGCAAGTGAAGTCTAATGTATCCAATGAATACCAATGCTATACAAGGAACCATCGCTCGAAAGATGGTTTATCTCTTTACATGCAATAAAATTTTCCCTTTCCAAGATTGAACCTTATTTCATATACTATCATATTAAAGCTTCTCCTTTGCTACAGGGTTTTTCTCCATTGTTCTATCTCATGAATTCTTAATTTCCTTGTCCTATTGAGTTGTTAGACGAGATGACAGTAAAAATTCAAAACATTAATCATTTGCCCTTTAACATTTTCAATAAGGTAAAAGAATTACATGCGAAGAAAAAAAACAAGTGGCTCAATGAAGGGTAGTAATAGCTAATGCATTAACCAATAAAGCTTCCATCTTCTAGGCGTTTGTCGAAGAGAGCTAAGAAAATGCCAACAACATTGATACGAAGATGCGGTGAGAAGGGGTTACCTTAGTAAAGTCTCATTGTTGGCACAAACTTCTCTCATTTCTCACCATTAAAAGCCATTGAGATATTAATTCTCGTTACACATCCAATAATTATTTGAACTCAATAAAAATAATTTTTTAGCTTATTGAAAAAATATTTTAAGAAATCCTAATTAACTTTATGGCAAGCTTTACTTCGTTTGATTTTTAAAATGAAAGTTAAAAAATATAAAGGAAAAAAATCAATCTGCTTAAAACGAAAAAAATATAGAAACCAATTGTATAAATAATTTAAAATTTTTATTTGAAATGATGATCTAATTTGCCACATCAGCTTATCAAATGATAATTAACAGCTTAGTGACTTAAATGTTATAATGCGATAACGCAAGTGACTAAAACGTAACATTTGAAATATAAATAACTAAAATGTAACCCGTAATAAATAAAAATGACTATTTTAATAATTTGCCCTAAAAAAAATCACATTTATTTCCAAAAAAATCCAAATTTTTTTACGTCAAAATAAAAAAAAATTGAGGATCCCATGTTTATATTATGAAAAGTCCACCTCTAAAGAAAAATTTGAGGAATGAGTTAATTTTTGTGATATATAGAAAAATAAATCAAATTTGAAGAGAAAAAAACGAAATGAGACGTATTTAGTTGGAAGCAGGACTTAGTAGGCGTGCTTTCTAACTTTTTATCCAAAAAAAAAAATCATTTCTTTAAATATTTTTAAAAATATAACATTTTCTCCAAATTTGTTCTTAATTTCAAATGTTGTACATTTACTTTTATTTTAATTTTGCAGTCCAAAAGGGGGGTTTTGAGTTGATTTAGCAAAGACCCTTGTTTTAAAAGCTTACTCATCACTCTCTTTCTCTCTCGATAAGAAAAAAAGTTAAAAAGAAAAAAGAAAATTCAATCTTTCGGCGAAGAAACAGTCTCTGCATTTGCTTGAACTTTAGGGCAAAAATCTGATTCTTGCCCTCTTTTTTCTCTCCTAAAAGACCAAATCAAGGAAGAGAAAGAAAACAAATGGAAGGCATAAACCCTATGGACCTGCTCCGATCCAATCTCTCTCGGGTTCGGATCCCTGAACCCACCAATCGTATCTACAAGCAAGAATGCTGCCTCTCCTTCGATTCTCCGGTACTCTTCTTTTGTTGTTGTTATCTGTTTGTTTCTCGAGAAACTACTTGATTGCTTGCGACTGAAAAATATCATGTTTATAGGCTATTTGTTTTGACCTTTGAGTGTTTCGAATTTGTTTTGCTTATGAGAAAGTTAGTAAAAGCTCAGATTCTTTTGCTTGAGTTTTTAAACTTCTTTTTTTAGGGTTTTTTTGGTTCGAGATTTTTAAAGAACTATTAAATGTGGTTGATTTTTTTTTTTTTGCAGAGGTCAGAAGGAGGATTATTTGTTGATATGAATACGTTTCTAGCGTTTGGGAAAGATTATGTGGGTTGGAATTATGAAAAGACTGGAAATCCTGTGTATCTGCATATTAAGCAAACGAAAAAGTTGGTTTCTGAAGATAGGCCTTTGAAGAAACCCACTCTGTTGGCTATTGGTACTTTTTATAATATTTGTTATTATTTACTGTTTGTGAACATTATGTTATCATGTTATTGTTCATGTTGGTGGTGTATGCATATCGTGCCTTACTTAACACTGGCAAGGCCTATATTGTGCCTTAAGCAATATAATTGTTCTAGTGCCTTGAGTGCATATTGCATGTCCTTGATAACAATGGAACTGAGAGTGGTTCTTATTTTGTTTTGCTTACCCTTGGTAGGTATGGGAGATATTTTGTATAATGTTCTGGGGTTCCAAGTATAAAGGGAAAACATTGGAAGTGCCTATGTCAAATACATAATCATGTCTGACACTTTTGAGTTGAAACTACTATCGCCAGTGACTTTAATTTCTTTGATCACGAGTTACAGCATAAATGATGCTTGCAGCTGTTAATAAAAGAAGTTGGAACTAGTTTATCCATCTACTAGCACGTTTAGAGAATTAGAGCTATTGCATGTCTTGTTCCTATTGGACTTTGCATCTGGAACCCATGTGAGAGCTACAAAATGATAAAGTTTTGAAGTTTCAAAGTTTTCTGAATGATTGTATTGCCTTAGTACTATCTGTTGTGGCTAAATAGTAATATCCATGCAATTTGATTTACAGGTGTTGATGGTGGATTTGACAACAATGAACTAGAATATGAAGAAACTCACAAAATTGTCATTTTGCCTAGCTATGCAACTCTTCCTTTTCCATCTGTGGAGTTGCCTGAGAAGGTATGGATTGTCTCATTTTTTATTTTTAAAGAATTTTAAATCAGAAGTACATATTCTTCATCTTGGACAGCAACCTAGCTTGGTTATCCAATACGAATACTGTAGGTAAGGTTGGCAGTTGATGCTATTTTAATGGCTGAGGGTGCTGAACGGAAAGAGCAAGTTGCAGCCTGGACAGCTGATAAGAAGCAAATAAGTGCATATGCAATGGAGTTGCGGCAAATTGGCAATGTTGTTGTTCCCCCATCTGGTTGGAAATGTGCTAAGTGTGATAAAAGAGATAATCTATGGCTAAATCTTACTGATGGAATGATTCTCTGTGGGAGGAGAAATTGGGATGGAACTGGTGGTAACAACCATGCGATTGAGTACTACAAGGAGACTGGCTATCCGCTAGCTGTAAAGCTTGGGACAATTACTTCTGATCTGGATGCTGCAGGTAAGGCTTCCTTGTATTTCACTGTCTGTGTGCGTTTATTTCTGGTGTCATTTTAATAACTTCTTATTGATCCGCAATGGTTACAAACTATTTTTGCTCGGTTACCCTTGAGATTTCAACCTTAGATATCTTTGTATTAGAACTTTGGTTTGTGGCACTGAAAGTCTGAACTGCAGTTCTATGATTATCTTTCTTTTGAGCATTGGTAGGGACATTTGTCAGAACTTACCATGGGTAACTTATTGTGGCATTTCAGATGTTTTCTCTTACCCAGAGGATGATAGTGTTATAGACCCTCTTCTAGCTCAACATTTGGCATATTTTGGTATTGATTTCTCATCATTGCAAAAGGTTAGCTTTTTTCTGTCGATTAATTATTTGCTGCCTTTAAGGTGAATTTGCAATTTTGTTATGCAATTGTACCTTTTTTGTTTATTATCCCTATGGTTTCATTTTTGTTCGAATGTTCAGATAGTGTTTGCGAAACCTTAAGTTTGATATCCATTACCTTTTCATAGAATCCCCCTTCTGATATGTTGGTATGTATAAACTTTGTCATGTAATTATTACATTTTTAATGACAACATTTGCTAAAAACGAACTGTGTCAGCCTTAAGGTTTGTAATTTTTTATTATGGTTGGAGTTTCCGTAAACAAAAGTTACATTTTAAATACAACTATATTCTGTATAAATCTTGACCAACATCAGCTTAAGCGGTAAACAAATGGTATCATTACTGTAGAATGTAAGTTTCAAACTTTACCATAAGAGAAGATAAGAGAAGGTTTGAAGTGTTTATAAATGATTTAGTGTCATTTGAATAGAAATTAAAGTCTTTCATTGTTTCCAGACTGAAATGACAACTGCTGAAAGGGAGCTTGACCAGAATACCAACTTTGATTGGGATAGAATTCAGGAAAGTGGGCAGGATGTGGAACCAATTTTCGGACCAGGTTATACAGGTCTTGTGAATCTTGGAAACAGGTAATGTTGATCATGATTAGCGCTATGGCTACCAATAACTATATAATTATATAATGTTTTTGATTAGCTAAATTTGTTCTCATGCAGCTGCTACATGGCTGCAACCATGCAAGTTGTGTTTTCAACAGAGTCATTTTGTAGACGGTAAATTACAATGCTAATATTGTAAATTCACTTAAAATTGGAATTTATTATGCTTATTTGCCTTTCTTGCCTTTTTTTTGCGTGCTATCAGCTACTATATGAACCAAAGCTTAAAAATGGCTTTTGAGACAGCCCCAGCTGATCCAACTGTAGACCTCAATATGCAGCTGTAAGTTGCCATTGTTCTGGATAATAATTTCTAATTTCAATATGTTATGTGTTAAAATAGTTCTCAAATGTTGGTAGCTCCGATGGGGTTTTCTTTTTGTCTTTCTTGACATAGATCACATGGTTGTTCGTTATGTATTTTTAAATACAATATACGCATGGTTTTCTTCTTATTTTGATATGTGTGATTGTTGAGTTTATTGCGTTGGCATTTCCTTGCCGGTTCTGTTCTGCTTTGTATTTAATAAGCAGTTTCTTATTCTTTTGCCTCATCTCTATTCTTATGATTACGTAACCACTTTCTGGCTGTGTGGCAGAACGAAACTGGCACATGGTTTGCTCTCCGGTAAATATTCTTTTCCAGCAGTAGAGGTACAGCAACCGTATCAATCTATTCCTTAGTATAGTTGGTTATTTTCCCTGATTAATGAATTAATTGATTTAGTTTGTTTTATCATCCAGAAAGGTGAAACGACTGCACCTTCAGTAAAAGATGCTGTAAGCTTCCCACTTTATATCTCTGCCATGATTGTTCTGATCTTGAAAATTCTTAGATGGCACCACTGAATTGCCATTTATATTGTGATATAAGTGTATTTGTAATCTAGAAGTTTAGCAATAGAATTTGTGTTATGCAACTAATATGCTTAACACGAATCTTTGTATTAAATTTTCAGTAAAATTAGTATAATTTCTATGTGCTGTGTTTGAACGATTCTGACAGTTGTCTGTTAAATTCTTTTTCATTTGTCAACCTTCTGAAAATATTAGAAACAGGAAGGGATCCCTCCTCGCATGTTCAAAGCCGTTATTGCAGCCAGCCATCCCGAGTTTTCTACCGTGAGGCAACAGGTATGCTGATCCTGCTAATTTGACTACGGAATTATTATTTGGTTTCTAGCATTAGCTTGAAATTTCTACCTTTGCAGTAAAGTAAAAACGATTCTTTTAGATTCCATAAAGAATATTGCATAAAGGTTCTAATTGTATACATATCTACTTTATTATAATTGCAATCTGGGCTTTTGTGGGTTAATTCTCTCATTGCACGGTAGGATATTTCTCGGGGCTCATGATTTTCCCTATATGTAGCCATCAGTTACTTATATGGACACTCGAATTATCTGTAGGATGCCCTGGAGTTCTTCCTTCATTTTCTTGACCAAGTTGAACGTTCTAATGCCGTGAAACCTGAACTGGATCCCTCGAGGAGTTTCAAGTTTGGTGTTGAAGAGCGTATCTTATGTTCATCTGGGAAGGTTGCTTACAATAAAAGGCTTGACTACATTCTTTCTTTGAATATTCCATTGCATGAGGCTACCAATAAAGGTAAGTTTTGATTTCTATATGTATATTCATGTTTGTGCGCATATTTCATTTATATCTATATTCATCTATACCTGAAATTTATTTCTAATGATTTATTCTCTGAAAAATTCAGAAGAACTGGAAGCTTTTAACAAAAGCAAAGCTGAAAAGATTTCAGAAGGGAAGGATGTGTAAGTTCCTATGGTTTTATTTGATACTTGTAGCCTTCTGTAGAGTGTAGGCCTTAGGATGCCTTGTTTTACAGATCGAGCGATGAAATTGTTCGACCAAGGGTACCTCTAGAAGCATGCTTAGCGAACTTTGCAGCTCCAGAGGAGATACCAGATTTTTACAGCTCCGCATTGAAGGCTAAGACAACAGCTATCAAGTAAGATTTTTGCTCTCTAATTGCCTTGCAATCCCTTAGTAATGTATACTTTTGGAGAAGGGTCCAAGATAAGTATATATTTTCCAATAATAATAATAAAAGACGACAATACAGTTAATTGATGCTATTTTGAACAAAGGTTGCAGACATGCAATCTTAGAGTATTCTTTTCTTAACATGGAATATCTTTTGTATTTTACACAACAGGACTGCTGGTTTAACTTCGTTCCCCGATTATTTGGTATTGCACATGAGGAAGTTTGTCATGGAGGCCGGCTGGGTGCCTAAAAAGCTTGGTAATTTTACAACGTTGTTACTTACAGTGCACATTGCTTTTGAATTGATATTCATCATCTACTTTTTCGTCCATTCAGATGTCTACATAGATGTCCCTGACGTCATAGATATAAGCCACATTCGCAGCAAGGGCCTTCAACCTGGGGAAGAACTGTTGCCAGAGGCTGGTATGTGAATTAACAGATTCCATAAGTGATAATTGAATTGAGAAGGCGGTGATGTAAAAGAGAATTCCTGATCTGTAAATATTTGTTCTTGATTTCTCTTTATTTCTACTGCATAGCTCCTGAGGGTGCGGCGGAATCAAGTCAGCCTGTGGCTGATGAAGCAATTGTTGCCCAGCTTGCCTCAATGGGCTTTAACCAGCTTCATTGTCAGAAAGCTGCCATAAACACTTTAAATGCTGGTGTGGAAGAGGCAATGAATTGGTTGCTTTCACACATGGATGATCCAGGTACTCTGAATTTAGCATTATAAGCATTATCTTGAATCTTTCATTGACCAGTAGGCGAATAGCTTTGCATCCAAATGATAATCATTGTTATATCTTTTCAGATATAGATGCTCCTATCTCCCATGAGTCACAAAGTGCTGAGATATCTATCGACCAATCAAAAGTTGATACCTTGATTTCGTTTGGATTTCAAGAAGAAATTGCTCGAATGGCATTGAAAGCATCGGTAAAGTCTTTACAGCATTTCATTTCTTTTGCAAATTTGGAAATTGTTGTTCTGTAATCTGTTTTCTTACACTCGAGAAATTCGTAACTGTGGGCACATGTTCATTTTCACAGGGTGGCGACATTGAAAAAGCAACAGACTGGATATTTAACAATCCCAATGCCTCTGCTTCATCAGCTATGGATACAAATGCATCAAGCAACGGCCCATCTACTCCAGTCGATCCAGGACTGCCCGACGGAGGAGGGAGTGAGTCTCTTTTTCTCAAGTCTTCAACTTATCTTGTCAACGTGTTTCACACTTAAATGATCGTCTGGTTTATGGACTTCTAACCCATTGCTGCAATGTTTTTGTCAATGCAAAGGATATCGGCTTTTCGGAATAGTGAGTCACATCGGAACCTCAACTCAGTGTGGCCATTATGTTGCTCACATCCTGAAAGATGGTAGATGGGTGATTTTCAATGATGATAAGGTTGGTGCTTCGATCAATACACCCAAGGACATGGGTTACTTATACTTTTTTGAGAGGATTAATAGCTGAAATTATAAGTGAAAACTATAGTAGAATTTCAGTTGGAAAATTTTAGGCAACTCCTTTCAGTCTTTTATAGAAGTGGCTTCAATAACATTGGTATTCAAACATTTTAATCTCTAATACTACATTTTTCCCCTTAATATTTTGTTTTTGCTTTTTTTTTTTAATACTATGCTTTCAAGGGTAGTTATTATTATAATTATCATAAATTTGGTGGTGGTTTTTTTCCTAAATAATTCAACTGGTAGTACACATAAAATTAATATGAATGCTTAAATGCTTTGAAATCTATAATAAATGAATTATTAATGTATTAAAACTGATTTAAATTTATTATTATATTATGAAATATATGATGGATTACACAAATTTTTTTTCTATCTTTTTATTTTAACCTTAGTAGTAGTAGTTTTCTTTTTCTCCACAATTCAAGTAATTAAAGAAAACAATAAATTCTTTTGAAAAAGGATTAAAAATATTATAAAATTTAGTTTAATTAAATTTTAAAATCGATTTAATCCCCACATCATACAGTTTAGACAGATGGAATGCCATTTGCTCTAAGTTGAGTGTTTGATTGACGAGTGTTCGGTGTATATGTGTGAGACTACAAGTGTTACTTGTATTATGAAATGTTTGCACGAATGTGGCCACAAAAAAAACATACATATTTTTTATTTTATTTTACAAAACCCATCAAATAACTGAAGACAGCATCATGAGAAAATAAATGTCAAAAAAATATTGGTAAAAAGATGTAAATTAGTAACTTAATTTTTACTAATTTTAGAGTTAAATAATTATTTATGGTAATTAATAATTTTCGTTAATTTTACATTGATATAATAATAAATTTAATTCTCAAAATAATGTTTTGTTTTTAAATTTTTAAAATTTTTTTTAAAAATATCAATTTACTTAATATCGAAATACCAACTGATAAAGATGAACTACATTAATGTTAGAATTGAGAAAGTTGGGAATATCATACAAGGAAAGAAGAGGAATGAAGATGGAGGAAACTTGAATTTTTTTTTTTATTAACATTGTCGCATGCTTCTTCTGTCTCTCATTAAACCAGTCCAGGACTTAACCTAAACATGAGAATACAAAACTCGAGCTGGTTCAAAGCACCATCTCCATCCAAATCTCCTTCACTCAACATGCAAACAATTTCATCATCTTCCATATCTCCCAACCCTAACATCGCGCTCTTTATCTTCAAGCTCTCGAACGTTATCACCCCTTTTTCCGCATCCATCAATAGCCTGAACCCATTGCATACTTCTCCCAACAACCATTCCGCACCGTATTTTAACATCATTGAAGGGAAGTAGTCTTCGAAATCAACCACAATGTCGATTACTTCTTCCATGGTTGAACACTGTAGATTTTTAAAGGGCTTTTTAGGTTTTAACTTGTGTAGGAGTAGGACGGGTGGGGTTTATATAAAGGAGGTTCTTGAAGGGGACAATAATGGAGATAGAGGAAAAAAATGGGGATTTTCCAGGAAAGAGTGGAGCCATTGCAGACAATTTACAGTACTAAAGATAAAGTTTTGTGGTTCTAACTACTAGAGTGAGCTTCTTGCACCATTTTTTCTTCACATTTCCTACTTCCTGGAAGCTGCATGATATATGTATATATATATAAAGTAATTGATATGGCATTATAAATTGTCTAATAATGTAGTCAATTTTGGCATTATAAAGGTGTTGTACTTTTATTATATATTTGAGAAAAATTACGTATTTAAAATATATATTTGTGTTTAAAATTCACATATAATAAATAAATAAATATACATGGTAGGTGAAAATTTTTGTGTAATAATATTTAAAAACACGAGAAATGAAAAAAATAAGCTCTAAGTGCTCATGAGTTAAGTCAGGTTTGGGTTAGACTTAAGTATGATATTAATACATTTTATGCTTGTCTAACCCTAATTCAGCTCAAAATATGAGTTTAAAATTTTTTCCAAGCTTACTTCATATTTGTAAATAGCTAACCCGAGATTATTTTACACTTATCCGTATTTTTAAAAAATTTTAAAATATATATTTATATTATTTTTAATTTATTAAATTTTTATATATAGTCATCTTAACATTTTTTAATTACATTATAGTAGTATTATATAATACTATTTATTTAATTTCTTATGTATTATAAATGACATAATATTTAAAAATAACATAATATAAAACATTACAAATTTATAAAAAATTAGGGTTGGGCCCGGGCCTTAAATATCCAAGCTCAAGCTCGACTCATATCTTAAAAGAGTATAATATTTTTTACCCAAATCCTTCCAAATTTCAAGTAGACTCGTGAGCAAATCTAAGCTCTAGCTATACTCGTAAAGTTGAAGTTTTATGCTATGTTGATGGCATAGATTCAAATTTCATTATTTTTAATTTTTTATTAGTTTTATTAAAAATATAAAAAGATAAAAATATTATCGTAAGAATGTAATTTGTTCCAAACATGTAAGGATAATTTAATAATTTTATAATTGAATTGATGTCCAATTTACTTGTAATATCAAATTAAATAAAAATTTGAATAGATGTATTCCAAAATAAGGAACCCAACAGGATATTGTGGAAATCAAAGGATTTCTTTGTTTGTTAGTTGGTCTCAAATGGAATATATGTTTATGTGTATATATATATCTATCAGTATAAAACTAATATAATTTTTATCTAATTTTTAAATTTTTTTACAAATAATATATAATTTTTTTAATTTTTTAATAATCAGGATGATAATGCACTTGAATACACTCGAACCTACGTTCTTACATTGACAACAATATTATGTTTTATAAATTTATAATGTTTTATATTATTTTTTATATATTATATAATTTATAACACATAATAAATAAATAAATAGTAATATATAATACTACTATAATATAAACATTAAAAATATTACGATGACTATATATAAAAATTTAATAAATAAAAATATAAATTATTAAATATTAAATTAAAAATCATTTAACTATATTTTTTAATTTTAAAAAAAAAAATATAGATGAGCCTAAAATGATTTTGGATTAGCTATTCATAAATATAGGGCAAACTTGGAAAAAAATTTAAACCCATATTTTGAGCCGAATTGGGGTTAGACAAGCATAAAGTGTGTTAATATTATGCCTGAGTCCGACTCAAACCTGACCTAACCCATAAACATCTAAAGCTTCGTTTTTTTATTTTTTAATATTATTACACAAAAATTTTCACCCATCATATTGCATAATTATTATTATTAATTTTAAACCACTCATTTATTTAAATACACGTAATTTTCTACTGACATATAATAAAATTTAATAAAAGTGCAACACCATTATAATGCCAAAATTGACAACATTATTAGACAATTTATAATGCCATATGTATCATGCAGCTTCCAGGAAGTAGGAAATGTAGAGAAAAAATGGTGCAAGAAGCTCACTGTAGTAGTTAGAACCACAAAACTTTATCTTTACTGTAAATTGTCTGCAATGGCTCCACTCTTTCCTGGAAAATCCCCATTTTTTCCCCTCTGTCTCCATTATTGTCCCCTTCAAGAACCTCCTTTATATAAACCCCTCCCGTCCTACTCCTAAGTTAGAAACCTAAGAAGCCCTTTAAAAATCTACAGTGTTCAACCATGGAAGAAGTAATCGACATTGTGGTTGATTTCGAAGACTACTTCCCTTCAATGATGGAAAAATACACAGATGTTGTTAACACGAGAAATATTTTTTTTAGCATAATAACAGTCTTTTCAATCACATTTCATAGCCTTAAATATTTCGTATTAAAGAATTTACGAGCTGTTTATAGTACTTGTGTCTAATATCATTATGTCAAATGATATTATATTCCACTATATAGCGCAAGAAAATCATTTCTATTTGCGTAATTAGTATCAATCTTTTAATATTTAAATTTTCAGTTCAAAAAATCTATAGCTTTAATTATAAAAAAAAATTTGAGAAATACTTATATTAAGTTATATTCATTTTTATAATACGTAAATTAAGTAAAAAATAATTAAAATTTATAATATATAACCTTTATAATTTTTTTTATAAATTGCAAATAATATAATTTTAGTAACTTTAAAATGTTATTTTTATTAAATAAGTTATGATAAAAAAATTATTACATTTATTTATGAATAAGTTTATTATTTTTATAATATATAGTATGTACATATAAATAAGTTATGTCCATACTTCATGATATTATAACACTTAAATTATTTTTTATAATTAAAATTTTTACCGTAATTTTATAATTTTTTTATAAAACTTTATACATACACAAATTATTTTTATAATATAATATTTTTTGCTATAACCATCCCAAACACTCATATGTGTTCATGCTTATAATATATATATATTATAATTGTATTAAAAAAATTTTAAAATTGGTTTGGGTGCAATTATCTACGCAATTACTTTAATTGTCACTCTCCCCTAAGAATTCGTAAGTGTAATTGGGATGCTCCAATTACACCAAATTCGATAGGATCAACCAATTGCAATGGTTATCCAAACATGCCACTAGTAATTACACGAAAATTCAATTATTCGATTGTTTTTTAAATATTACCTGAAAGTTTAAAGCCTAATTAAAATATAAATTAAAAAAAAATTAAGAAATCCCTTAGAAAAAAATGACTGAAACAAGGCATAATTTAGGACCAATTATTAATAGTGTTAAATTTTTTTCTATTAAAATTATTGACGTGACATTTTAAAATAAAAAAAACTCACTTAATGAATATGTAACTAATAATAACATTGTAATGAACATTGATTTAACAAAATAATTACTACAAAATTAGTTTCTAACACAAAAATGAAGTTCAACTCTTAGCAATTTTTTTTTTTTGCATTCAATTATTTCATTGGAAAAATGGAATAAATCAATCACATTTTATGTCATCAAATGTCAACTTCAAGTTGGAGAATATTTAGTTTGGTAGTAGAGCCGTAGAGATGAGAGAAATTGCGAAAAAGGAAAAAAAATGATGATCTATGAGACCATCGGAATTGACATTTCGGTAGCTCTTTCATGTTTAAGTTAATGGTTTTGCTTAGAGAAATTGAATAAGGTTGAAGACGATGAAGAGTGAGCATGTCTAAAAAGTATCCCCAGAGACATTTTTGTGTTTATCTCCTCCTTACCTCTCACATGATAGTCCTCTTAATTTTCGAGCCCAATGTGCCTAGAGATTAGTTCATCCTCTTGCTTTGTTTGTTTGCTCCTTTTGTCCAATTTTAATCGTGGAAGGCTTTGTCTAGCCTTGGTATTTTGTGCAATTTACGAGTAAGAAATACATATAAACTAATTTTCATACTAATTAATCACGTCAACTTTTAGGTACGACTGTGGAATGAAATGAGGATGGATGTTATCAAATCCATCACTGTTATATGCCATCAACCACTCCTCTCCATTACAGATGTTAATATGAATGTAGGGGATAAACCCAATTAAACAACGAATAAAATGAAGAAAATAAGAATCGAAAAGATCGAACATGTAAATTTTACGTGAAAAAACTCCTCAAAAGAGGATAAAAAATCACGGGCAAAAGGAGATTTCACTATAATAAAGGAGAGCACAAAAGATTGAGAAAATTAAAAGAAAAACCCGAAGCCCCGCAAGAAAAACCCTTCGAAACAAAAAAAAAAATTTCTCTTAATCTAAATATTTTTGTTGTGTAAAACCTAGAGTAACTAAGGCCTATATTCGTAGCATATATGACTACAACAACTCTAGGTTAATTAAAGTTTAAAAATGGGAAACTAAAAAATAGAATTTAACTAAGAGAAGAAAAGCCAAAATTAACTCTGATCAAAATAAGAGACATTCTCTCACAATGGGAAATCACTATTACTTCTATGAATGTTTGATGCATCCATCTTCGATTCGTCTCATCCTACCCCATTTCGTTTCAATTTAATGTTTACTAATTATTTTTTTAAAAACGTATAAATTTTTTATAACATATTATTATTATTTTAACAATTTTATTATAGATTTTGATTACCTATAGGCTCTCCCCAACCCTTAAATAGGAGAATAATGCGCTTCATCACACTTGAACTCACGTCTTTCTGTACTGGAAACAATACCCATGGTAATTGAACTAAGGCTCAATCGATTTTATAACACATTATTATATTTATCATTTTAATAATTATGTATAAGGATAAAATAGTAATTTCCTATTCAAAATCTATCCAACAATTTGGATTTTGTGGTTGGACTCAATTTTCTAATTAATTCACATAAAAAAGCCCTTGAAATCCATGAATTTTGGACTCTCAGCCCCAAAAAAATTTGACCCAAAAATCAGCCCAAAACTGTGAGCAACAAAAATATCAAACATCCTCAAAGTCCCCAAAAAAACAAAAATTCCCCATAAATTTCAGAAAAATTATCTCAATCTAATCTTCTTCTACGTTTCTCGCTTTTTTTTTTGTTTTCAATGGCGTCTCTCTTAAACCCTTCTACTCTTCTTCCACCCACAAAACCCTTTCTTCCCACTCGTTTCCGACTCACTTCTTCACCTACTCTGCGAGTTAACTCACTGACTCCCCGTCTTCCATCACCATCGACTCGTCCTCGTCGAGTTATCAAAGTTGCAGCAGCACTCGACAGCGATTATTCATCCAAGAGGAGTAGCAGCAATGAGCAAAGGGAAACGATAATGTTACCTGGTTGTGATTATAACCATTGGCTTATCGTTATGGAGTTCCCTAAAGACCCTGCTCCGACAAGAGAACAAATGATTGAGACTTATCTTAACACTCTTGCCACTGTGCTTGGCAGGTTACACTTTCTGCTTTCTGGGTTTATTTTATTTTACGTTTTTAGTTGAAAAATCTGAAAAAAAATTGGAATTTTTTATGTAAATTTTTGTGGGATTTGCTTTGTTTTTAATTTAGTGTTTAAAAATCCCCCTTTTTTGTTTTGTTTATGAGAAATTTTGTGGGGGTTTGCTAGGTTTTTGTATGAGGAAGTGTTACAAATTTCTACTTTGAATTGAATGGAAGAAATAAGTTGAACAGTGCATTGCTTAGAAGTAATTTGAATGATATCATAATTAGTAGTTGACCAATAAAGTTGAGTTTTTGCAATTTATCTGGCTTATATAATGAATTTAAGATAACATTTTAACAAATTATCCTTAGTAATCGAGGCTATTTAGGACAGAATCTTTGTCTTAGAACTCCTTGTCTGAATCTTTCACCTCAACTTTTGATAAGGATTGTGATTTAGTTATAGTCAAGAGCTTGAATGTTTAAATTGATGATCTTCATTTGTGCATATTGGTGAAGCTCACAACTCTTATGTCTAGCTTTATACCAGTCTTGTTAAGGCCAAATTGCATCGAAGTGCCTTTCGTAGTTTTCTATCGACATTCGACATCATCATGCATGTAATTAATCACTTTTAGTATATGGGGATCCTTGAAGGTTCGTGATTGTGTTTATTATTGTCAAGAACTTAAGCTCCTAAATAGTTAGATTGATTTACATTTTGGCATGTTAGTGAAGCTCACAACTTATATGTCTCTTCTAGTTTTATATCATTTGTTTTGGCTGTCCACAGTCTTGTTTGAGTCCTCATGCATGTGTCTTTCTTAGTTATCAAATATTTCAAAGCATCTTTGGGCATGTGTTTAATGATATGGAGATCCTCAATGGTTCGCAATTGAGCTTATCCTTATCTAGAACTTAAGCTCCTAAATAGTTAGATTGGTTTACATTTTGGCATAGTAGTGAAGCTCACAACTTATCTCTTCTAGCTTTGTATCATTTGTTTTGGTCGTCCACAGTCTTGTCGAGTCCTCATGCATGTGCCTTTTTTAGTTACCAATATTTCAAAGAATCTTTGTGCATGTGTTTAATGATATGGAGATCTTCGATGGTTCGCAATTGAGTTTATCATTATCTAGAACTTAAGCTCCTAAATAGTTAGATTGATTTACATATTGGCATAGTAGTGAAGCTCGCAACTTATATGTCTCTTCTAGCTTTATATCATTTATTTTGGTCATCCAGTCTCATTTGAGTCCTCATGGATGTGCCTTTCTTAGTTATCAATATTCAAAGCATCTTTGTTCATGTGTTGTATCACTACGATATGATAGCCTCCATTTCTACGAGTGCATGTTTTATCTAGTAATTGTAACAAAGAAATCTTGGTTATGTTTTTTACCTTTTTCTTCTTTATTACAGCATGGAAGAAGCAAAGAAGAACATGTACGCTTTTAGCACCACTACATATACGGGATTCCAATGTACCGTTTCGGAAGAAACCTCGGAAAAGTTCAAGGGTAAGATTATTTATCAGGCAGTTTTGTTTGTTTAAACTATATGTTGTTTGTTATCATTACTTTTAAGAGTTAAATTTTGTTCTTTTCGATGTAGGATTGCCCGGGGTTCTTTGGGTGTTACCGGATTCATACATAGACGTCAAAAACAAAGATTATGGAGGTTGGTTCAGCTAAAGTTTCTTCAGTTATGCAAAAAAGGTTATTTTGGTTGTGTAATCTGCTTATTTTGTGTACTTTTTAGGTGATAAATATGTCAACGGGGAAATAATTCCATGCAAATACCCTACTTATCAACCAAAGGCAAGAAAAGAATCCAAATATGTGAGCAAAAAATACGAGAGACGAAAAGACGGCCCTCCTGCAGGACAGTTCCGACCAAAGCAAGCAGCAAGTCAGTCGGAATCATCGTCTTGACAAGGTACCAGAAATGCTGTTTCGAGACTACTCATACTTATGGTGGTCTAAAGTCCAGTTTTTCATCATGCAACTTAGTTTCTCTCGTTTGTTATTCATCAATGTTTCACTGCTAGGACCGGTAAATAATATTCGAGCTGATATCAAGATTTTGCATGTTATTGAAATACATGTTCTGCGATGTCATGTATCTGTAAAGTCTTTGTAGTAGTTTCGTGAAAAACCGAAACTGACCTATACGAGCTTGTGATCCGAATTTCATCGATATGACATCTAAGGTTTAGGGTTATCTTCGAACGCGGATCATATTTATTTCACCATTTAAACTTTCAGTAATGAGATGGATTTTGGTTTATATTATGTGTGCCTGCAGTTGTTTCCAATTGCCTCTTTTCTTGGCCAACTTTGTGTATATGAACATATGCAGCGTGTTTAGCAGTAAATGGAGTTCGACGAAGGACACGATCCGTTTAAATACGATCAACATCACATGTTTAATACATGTATTGTATTCGTGTTTAAGATCTTGACACGTATAATTATTCGTGTTGTATTTGTACCGTTTACACGAAAAAAACATGAAATATGTACATGCATGTTAACTATGTAACACGGTACAGCCGGACAACTATTATCATCCCGGTCATGGATGCGACGGATTTTATCATCCCGGTCATGGTTGCGATGTCGATAAATATTGATGATGAATATAAATAGTGAAATAAAATTTTGTGACCATTATATAAATCTTTAGTCACATATTCAACAATATAGTACCATATCCTTTTTCACCAGTCCTGGGAATGGGAAAAAAACAGTATAATTGAACGCTAAAATGAATGAATTTTATATTGAAAATTTTTGATTATTTTTAGGTTAAATATGCTTAAAGTCCTTACAATTTTTCTATGTTTGGAATTTAGTTTCCTATTTTTGTTTTAAGGAATTTAGCCCTTTTTCTTTTTGGATTTAAAAATATAAGTTCAATTATTAACATCGTTAAAATAATAATACGTTATTAATAATTAGATTTGAATATTGAAATTTAAAACGTAAAGGGATCAATTTTCAGAAAATAAAAGTAAATACACTGAATTTTAAACGTACAAAAAGTATAAGAATTTGGAGCGTATTTAAACTTTATTTTTATATAGGTCCCTTTTACTTACAACTCGGACCACACTATCATGGTATCAGAATTGGATTAGATTAGGATGCTAGTTCGGAACAAGAGGTTGGGTTAATTGATCAACAAATGAATACAAACTAAATGAATCTAGTTAAAAAATAGATTGAACCAACGATCGAATTAATTTATTCTATTTATTATTATTATTATTATTTGTAATAAGTCTTTTAATAATTTTTAATCAAATTAGATAAACCAGTTGAATCGAGTTAAAAAATTATTTGAATTATTAATTAAATTAAATTAAATTATTTTTATTTTTAATGTTTTTTAATTAAATCGCATGAACCGATAATCTAACTGGTTAAACAATTAAAAACTTTCAACGTAATGAAAGTGAAAATTTATGTAGATCTATAATTTATAAACCGCATTGTTTAGTACTATTTGTCATGCATGATCCACATCACATGCCATATTTTATCGTCATCACCGAAAAGAGTAGCAGCAGCTCAGCACTCAGCACAGCTTCGAAATTTCTAATTACTGAACCATTGAAGGCCAAAGAATGGCAGCCATGGCTGCGTTGCAAAGCTCAATGACTGATCTCTCTCTATCGTCCAATGATAAAAATAAATCTGGAATAAAAATTTTACATTATCTAAAAAATAAATGGTAATGAGATTAATATATATTGTGGAATCTTACATTTATCGAAAATGTAAAATTTTTTAAATTTGTAATATTTGAATCTAAGCCATCATAATTTTATAATTTAATTTTATTATTTTTATATAAATTATTTATTTTTTTTCACTTGTATGGTAAGTGTACATAATTTAGTAATTATAAATTATATAATAATTTAAAGGTAGGTAAAAGTATCGTAGAGATATTGTAACACTTCTAACCCGTATCCGACGTCGGGACAAGGTTCGAGGTGTTACCTGACTTAAATTCAATCAACTACATAAAATCGAGCCATAAAATTTTGATCAATTTAAAACTTTTCTTTCACAAAAATTTTGTCCCTTAAACGGGTTCACGAGACCCAAAACATACATTAGAGATGGTTCGGGACTAAACCGAGAACTTAAGAAAAACTTGGAAAATTCATGCTTTAAGGCTCCACACGCCCGTGTGAATATGGACCGTATGGTCACACGCCCGCGTGGCTAGAGACACGCCTGTGTGCCTACCCGTGTGGACAAATACAAAGCTATTTTACAAGCTATTTTGTCAGACTCACAACACATGCACACGTACTTATACAATAACATATAACATGACAAAATTAGGTACTTAAACATTCCTAACATGTCATGATTATGGCAATTTCACATGCAATAGATATCATAGATATTACTCACATCTTTACTACATTCATGCTATAATCATTATAAACTCATCACGTAATACCATTGCACATACATGCATAATTAAAATGGATTTACAACCCCATAATAAAAATAGGCCAACACATATGGTTAAAGCCATATCACATACTCTAATATTTAAACTCCTATTCATGCCATAGACTCAAAGTACTTGAAATCACTACAACAATAGCGTTAGCTTGACAGTGTGCTAATATCTTCAACGAACTCCAACCCGAGCAAACCTGAAACCCTAGAGAACATGGGAAAGGAAGAGAGAGTAAGCTTTACGCTTAGTAAGTTCCTATGAAAACAATAAGCAACTCATTAACAAGTTTTATCAATGTTTACAACAAAATCACAAATTCACTACAATCTGTCTTCCTGAGCAACAGTCACTAATTTATTTATAAATGGAGCTAGGAAACTCCAAATCAAGTGGCGTTAATTTTCCCTGAAAATAGATTCATATATCTTCTATCCATAAAATTTTAAAAAATTTTGGTTTGGCCAATAAATACCAGATTTTTCTTAAAGTTTCCCTGTTTCACTATTTGACTAATCTAACCACTCTTTACTACGAATCAAATTTATCATTATACAGAATTCAAAATATGTTCTCATTGATTTCATTTGAAACTAGACTCATTATGGAGTCTAGGCATATAAATTTTATCTTATAACCATTTTTGTACAAATTATAATGATTTTATAAAAACAGAACAGGGGACCCTAAAGTCATTTGGCTCTGTCCCACGCCACTTCAATTATCTCATTATCAAAAATTCTTTTGCTTACACGGTTTCTTTTATAAGAAACTAGACTCATTAAGCTTTAATTACATAATTTATTCAGCTTCTAACTCAACTCCCACAATTTATGGTGATTTTCCAAAATCACATTACTGCTGCTGTCCCAAGTAGATTTATTACAAATTTACTCTTTCACACATTCTTTGTATTCATATTATTTAAACATGTACATCACCAATCAATTTCTTCACATATCTATAATTTCACTTAAGCATAATATCAATACAATACATCATGCTCGATGATTCGCACACAACCGATTAAAATGGCAATTATAAGATGGTTCCGCACATAGCCCACCCTGATCGATAATTTACGATGGTTTTACCCTTATTCACATATATGACATAAGCATTTAAATATTTCAATGTCAACTTTAACTCAATCAAATTTAACCATTGTACCATTTCATAACCACAGTTACTTTCGTCATTCATATCTAAATGGTATTTCACATAATTCATATAACCTTTCACCATGACCGAATACACACCTATGCTTTTCATTTCACATTCATGATTCAATTCCAATCGATCTAACATGTATAAGTATGTATCACATACCTGGCCAACTTAATTTTTTTTGAACGAATTTAATTGCCGATTTAACACAAGGTTTCATAGTCTTAGACTTTTATCAAATTACCGGCATTTAGCCTGCTAGGTTTTAAACCCGAATTCATCACTGGCACGGAGCCTGCTAGACTTTAAGTCTGAACTCATTCACTGGCATTTCGCCTGCTAGGCTTGAAGCCCGATATCATTTCACCGGCATTATAGCTTGCTAGGCCCGAACCCGATATTATCTCATCGGCATTATAGCCTGTTAGGCCCGAAGCCTAATAATATTATTCACCAGGTTAAAGCTTGCTAGGCCAAGGCCCGAATATCACATTTCGATAAAACAATTCACCTGTTCTTTCATACTTTCATAACTTATACTTCAATTACTTATAACTGAAACACATATCTATGAACAAAGATTTTCATCCTTTCAACCACATAAGGTTTAAATTCCACATTGGAACACATATCTTAGTATATAATTTAAGAGTATCAAAGTCGACTAGATGTGCTAGTCACATACGGCTCATAACTTTAATTTAATATTCATTCAACACAAAGGACATATGTATATATATATACACAATCAAACATCTTCTTAATTATGATTATTCAACTCTTAAGCATATAACATGATCAAACACAAACACTTAAGAACTTATCTTGGATTTTATCGAATAATTACGGATTGACTAATCGACTAGTTTCGCTTTCCCTTTATCCAAAATTGGCTCCTTATGCTCTTGAGCTTGAATTAAACAAATTTAACTTATTGTTAATCAACTAATCAAGCATTGTATCATGGGTATATTCGGCTTTCACACATATTAAACATAGTAATAATCATGCACATTATAATCAAAGTGCAATTAATCCCATACACAAAAAATATACGACACTTCATTTCCATCTACTTATATACACGTATCACATAAGACTATTTCATACTTTCTATCACCTAAATAAACAACAAATTTTCCAAATAATTTCTTAAGTCTACATTCGGCATCTATATCCACAAAAACACATTAGCCGATTATTATAAATCATCTAAACATTTTTCACCTAAATCACACATACATACCATGCTAGCACATAACACCATGATTTTGTCCTAATTTGGACAGCCAATAATTTACAGCATTACAGCAGCATATTAATTAGCTAAGCACCATAAATTTATCCTAATTTGGACAGCCACTAATTTACAATATCACAGCAGCAAATTAATTAGTAATAAACTATCTTAAGTTCAATTCTAACTCCCTCATGTAGTAACCGAACAGGATGCAAGTTAACTTCCAACATTCGGTCAACATTTAACCTTTACAATGAGTAGCCAAATAAAAAAAATGACAACATTGAACCGAAGTTCCCTTCCTTTAAAACAGCAGTTAATGGAATTTAAATCAAAGGGATTTATATGTTATATTTTCAGCATTTGGTCAGCATTAAACACTTCCAATCAATAGTCAAATTTAATAATCCACAATCACACTTTCCTTCATTTACAACAGCCGGTCAAAGCATTTAAAATAAAAGAATATGCATGCTAAATTTCCAGCATTTGGACAACATTTCAACTTGAAATTTTCCAGCTTTTCACCTTCAATATTTCGAATATTTAAAAGCAAAAAGAAGAGTACAACTAATCAATTAAATTTTTTTGAACATAATTCAAGGTATATGTTCAACTGAACATTCATGTTAACTCATAATCAATAAGGTATTAAGTAGAAAATAAAAACATTATTAGCATGCATGCTATCTACATACGACAACTATTCAACTTCTATCTCCTTCTGGCCTTACTAATTTCTCCATAATAGCCAATTGCCATTAAACAATTAAGCCACAATTATCCTTATTCATCAAGCTCAACTCATCTATCATCACTTTTAATACCAAAAACATCAAACACCTTCAAAGACACTCAACAACCCATAGCCGAATGCATCACTTCAAACCAATAACAAAAATTGAGTCATGGGCTATGAAAGGAGCTTAGCAATTAACTTAATTTCACATAAATTATCAAGAAATAAAATCAAACATACCTCCAATTAGAATCACCAAGGCCAAAAATCAAAGAGCCCTTTTTGTTCTACCTTAGATTTTTTTTTTTAGCTTACTCCATTGCCGAAATCCTCAAAGTATATTTCCTTCTTTCTTTCTCCAACATTCGGCAATAACAAGGCAAGGATGTATGGCCTTCTTTTTTTTTTTTTTCATTCATTTAAACCATTAACTATTATAAAATTAATATATAATGCATACATGGCTATTCAACCATCATCATGGCCGGCCACTTACTTAAAAATGGGGAATTTGACATGCAAATCCCCATATTTTAAGCCATGCAATATTTAGCCACTACACTTCAACCTATCACAATTTCAATATTTTTCACATAAGTCCTTTTTAATTAATTTCACATTTAAATGACAAAATCAAAGTATGAAATTTTTCATCCATACACTTTCACTTATAATTGGCATAGAATATAACATTTAATTATTTTTGTGACTCGATTTTGTGGTCCTGAAACCACTTTCCGACTAGGGTCAAATGAGAGCTGTCACAGATATTATGTTAAGAGTTAGCGTTTTGTTCTCTTTATTAAAATAAATGGGTAAATTAATCAATGTTAGATCAAATAGTAAACTAATCTTTTCTGTTTGAATTTATCCATTTCTAATGCTAAAAACTAGTATGACTAATAGAATAATAAAAAAATTACACGTAAAGTGCTATGTGTACCTCATTTTGCTGTGCAAGGACCAATTTTTATCAGCAGAAATAGATGAAACTTTTATCAAAATGACTTGTTTACTGTTAATCTAACATACGATGACTAATTTGTTTATTTTTTAAAAAACGGATAAAATGCAATTCGACTCTTAATCATGGAAGCCACCGTACTAGAAGGTAGATTGCATTTTACTTCATTTATTAAAAAATGAGCAAATTAATCCCTATACGTTAGATTAAAGAACAAATAAACTATTTTTGTTAAAAACTTCATTTATTTTCACAATTAAAAATTAGTGTACTGATAGAATAATCGAACAATTACATATGGAATGTTTTGCATACCTCAACGTACATAAATAATTTTTTAACAGAATAATTAATTTACTCTTTAATTTAATACATAATAATTAATTAATTTATTTTTTAAATAAAAAATAAAATATAAATTAATTTTAATACATCAATTTCCATGATACTTTTACGATAATGGACAGCAGCATTATCTTACTTGACACTGCACACCTTTACCGAACCAACAAATAAAAGTATTAAAATTTCTGAAATGTCAGGGACATTTCAGTCATTAACCTCACTCAATAACATTCCAGTCTGAGGAAAAAAAAAGACAAAAACGGAATTTCCCCTCTCTTAATTTTATAACTAACCAAAATCCACACAAAAGAAATAATAATAAAGACCGAAAGCGGTGTTCGGTTTCAAATCCAACCGTTTATTTAATTTCCATCCTACGGTCACTTTTCTCGATCCACGTACTTGTTTTCCATTGGCTATTTTCTCTAATCTCTCCTCTATATATACACCCAAAATAAGCGGCAAGTATTCACTAATTTCTATTTCTCCTTTCCACGCTTTAATTTGTTTCTGCATCTCTCGTTTTATTTCTCGTATATTAATGACGGGTCGGGGTAAGACTCTCGGATCCGGAGCCTCGAAGAAGGCAACATCAAGGAGTAGCAAGGCTGGGCTTCAGTTTCCGGTGGGTCGTATTGCTCGGTTCCTTAAAGCTGGGAAATATGCTGAGCGGGTCGGAGCTGGAGCTCCGGTTTACCTCGCCGCCGTTCTTGAATATCTTGCCGCTGAGGTGCGAAAACTATTTTTTGGTCTAATTTTAACAATCCTTTGTTTTTTCATTTTAAATTTCGGTGAAGGATTATCGGCAGTTTTCACAAGTGTAGTCGTTTGATTCTGTTTCGTAGCCTAATGTAGGGTTCCTAATTTCGTCCCTTGAAATCAGGAGAAATTTTATTTTTCTAATTTCAATTTTGATAAAATAAGATCAATCAACAATTTTCTTTTCATGTATGCTTTTTTTTAAAATTTGAAATTTCTAGGTTTTTGTGAAATTTGTTTCTTTTTAACGGATCTATGTTCTAAATCAGACCTTTTATAATTATGATCGCAGAAATTAGTATTTCATCTTCGGATCTATGCTTTATGCTTGAAATTTTCAGTATCTTTCCATTTTGGTAGGCTCGCAAATTAGGGTTTCTTCTCCCCAAAAAATTTCTACTATGTGAAAGTGAAACCTAGTCTTACTTGCACCTAAAAAGCATATCAAAGTTTTTCTTCAAAAAACTGCTTTACTAATTCAGTTATCATTGTGTGTTTGTATTAGGTTCTTGAACTAGCAGGGAATGCAGCCAGGGACAACAAGAAAACCCGAATCGTGCCACGTCACATCCAACTTGCCGTAAGGAACGACGAAGAGCTGAGCAAGCTGCTCGGCGATGTGACGATCGCCAATGGTGGTGTGATGCCTAACATCCACAACCTCCTCCTCCCCAAGAAAACCGGAACCTCCAAAACTTCCGGTGCCGATGATGATTAAATCAGATAAGTTTAGATTTCCCGAAGCCGTTCACAAATCAACCCCTCTCCCCCTCTCTCTGTAGTAGTTGTTGATCCTGAGATTCAAATCTCTAGGGTTTTTGGCTTTGGTTGTTGTTCTATTATTACCTTCTGTGGAACTTTAGTTAGCAATTAGATTTTTAGGGTTTTAAGTATAATGTGAATATAAATCAAATTATCCATCTTTTTTTTCCTTCTACTCTTTCATTAATAGTAAAAAAAGTCAAATGATTTTGCTCTTCCATAGTGGAAATTTAGTGCTTCCTATCAACGTTTGAAGTTATAAAACAAAAAAACAAAATTAATAGTATTTTACTCACGTAAGCTATTTATAATATCTATTTTTAAAACTATTACTAGAACTTTTTAATCTCTTGATCCAATGATAAAAATATTATCTTGTAAGTCAAAGAGTTTGACTTTAATCTCAAACAATTCAATTTCTCTTTTTCAATTATATTTAATAAATAGTAAATTGAATTTTTTGGGGAAATTATTGAAATCATACAGAACAATTAATTTATTATTTGAAATTATTTATGAAAATTATATGTTTGTTACCTTTAAAAGAAATCAATTTTTTATTACATTGGCCATTAACCCCAAAACTACCAACTACCTCTTCCTAAAGACCCTTAACTATCAAACATTTAATCAAATCCACAATCCACCTAACCTTAATTATTTATCTATTTCCAAAAATCACTATAAATTCCCCAACCTAGAGTTATTACTCACAACAACAACAACAATTCCGAAAATACCAAAAATGGAGTAGGCAAGAAACCCATTGGTCGAGTTTCCACCAATATTGAATACAGATGTGGGGTAATCGACATCAGACTTGTCTGGTTTGTGGTTTTCCTTGTCAAGGTGATTACATGTCTACATTAATTGGTTTAGGGAAAATGAGAGATTCTATTTTACTCAATGGTGGTCGACCTCCGTTTCGGCTTCAAGGTGGCCTTTTGAGGGAACTTAGTCCTTTACATGCTCAACTGCAAGCTGCACATTGCCCTACTCCGTTGCATGTTGATAACTACCGGATGTCGGGTATGTCTGTCCAATTAAGAGGTTGTTCAGCCTAGCAATGACATTTACCCATGAGTAGTTATCGATCGAAAATGCTTAAGTTTGGGGCAGGGGGGAGGGGACAAATTGCGGGTTCTTCTAGCAGTCGATCACATCATGCATGGAATGTTGAAGATATGGCAACGTTCAGTTGATTATTCTCAAGTCATCCAACCAGAAGTCAAAACAAGAAAGCAGGTATAGATTTTATGATGCAGGACTTGTTTGGGTCGGCATATAGTCCCACATGACAGCTATGCTTGATGCGTTTCGGTTTTTAGGTGTAAACTTTTAACAACTTCGTTGACATACTTTAGTGTTCTTGTCAACGATCCGTATGTGATATCGTTACCTCAATCGACTCAACCAAACTAAACTGAAAAAAAATAAAGACATAGGGGATGACTAAGGAGAAGGGTAATCCGAACCAACGTCGTGAGCAACCACCTTTTCGTAGGCAACCACCACAAAGATATACGCCTAGAACTACTCCGTTCAACCATAGGGAAACATTTATTTATATAGAGCATAAAGTTATATTAGATAGGTTATGGTGATTTGCAGTGAGGCATGATACGGAGAAAGTTTGGTACGAAATATTGGTTAAATATTTTGTTACGATTACTGTACGAGAAGGTGCAAAGAGAATTTATCTAGCTTGTTATGAGCAATAATATTTGCAAACCCATTTGGGAACTCCAAGATTTCCTTGAATGAGGAATTTGGTCCTTAATGAATTATTAGAAGATTTTATAGAATTTGTATCAACACAGGTGGAGAAGGTCGAGAACCAAATTTCTCATCTAAAGAAATCTTATTTTCGAATGGGTTTGCAGATATTATTGTTCATAACAAGCTAGGCAATTTTTTTTGCACCTTTTTGTGCAATACTTGTAACTAGTGGAAAGTGAAGAGCAAGCTGAGTAACTAGAGGCAAGAAAGGCATTTTGAAATATACCCATTATTGGAGCATGTACTAGTATCCACCAATGTCTTGGTACTTGCTAGTAGATTCTAAGCACATCTCCCAACACAATGATGCAGGTACGTCTTCTTCTAACTAAAATTATTTGCATGTCTCAAATCACGGAGATAGTATTAGTTCACTCGATTATGTGATTTATCTGACAATCAAAATTTTCCTAAGATTGAGTTGAGAATTGCACCTTTGCTTCTGATGCAGTCTCAAGTAGCATCGTTAGGAAAGTGTCCGGCCAAGTGTGTAAAATAAAATTCTCTTTCATTTTTCTTTTCGGGGGATACCTCTCGAACAACTCTAGGCAAACATTGTCCATGTCCGAACTTGATTCTTCGATTACAAGTAATCCTTGAACTGGAAGAACAAGCTATATATCAACATATTCCAATAGTGCACTCACCACACAACTAGTGAAATGTATGTCTTAGATCTTCATTGCTCCACCAATGTAGCTAATAAATCTGGATAGATTGTGGAGCTTCGGATTAACACCGTGTACCCGAAATTCACTTTGTCTAGGCATGCATGGACCCTTGGGTCAATATCACCTAAAGAACCATGAGACAACCTGCTTCGGACTGATCAACCCATTTGCTATCTATAGTTTATATAACACGTTAGTGAACAAAACAATATATTATGTTAAAATCAAGTTGGTAATATTTACTATTTTCAATATTTCATCAGATATATGCAAAAAGTTGTAGCAATGTCATTTCCCCAAACTTGCAAAAACAACAAAAATGGAAAATATTTTCACAATCATAAACTTTTATTTTAACTTAATCTAAATTTCATTATAAGCATTACAAACTTATAATAAAATATTTCTATTAAATAATTTTCACGACAAATATTATATTTATATTCAAATTAAACCTATTGCTAATAAAATTAACTATTTACAACTAAGTGAACAAACTAATTACAAGTAAAAAAAATTAAATCTCTCTCATAAACATATTATTAATATCTAATTCATTATAGTAATTACAAATATATCCAACATATTACAGCAATTTGCTTAAATTAAAAAAAAAATCCTACACAATTGAACTACCAAATAAACAATATGATATAATAAAATATAATTACAATTTACATATTTTATAACAAATTTAAAGTTCATATATATGTATAATTTTTTTTTACTATAGCAAACATGTAATATCTCTTGCTCAACTAGATTCGTGAGTTCGAGCTACAGGATGTTATATATATTGTCGGAGCAACTACAATTAATTACAATATAATTTTTATCAACGCAATACTTTATCTTCATTAACATGATCATTTCATCATTATATCATAACATATAATTTGATTTAGGGTTTGTATGGGATTACAAAAGTTCTTTTGATAACTTGAGATCATTTGAGGATTAAAATGTAAAATTTCAAAATAGTTTGAGTTGACGTCATGACATCTAAAATTGTAGGTTGGTGACACAACTTAGGACCAAAATGTAAAGTTTCAAACTTTACAGAATTGGCATTACGACACTAGGGTGTAATGTCACGACATTGAATATAGTTATTTGATGTTGCGACCTCAAACAGAGAAAGTCGTAATGTTAAAAGGTGGTGTTGCAACATCATGAGGAGGTGTCATGACTTTGTATGTAACAGTCTAATTTTCAGTGGTATCGGAATAGTGATTCGAGATCACTAAATTCGAAAAATGAGTAGGAAATATTATTAATTTAGTGAGTATAAATTAAATGTGAAGCTAGCAGAAATTTTGAAATAGTGAATAGTATACTAAAAATAAATATTAAAATAATTAGAATAAAAAACGAGGTATCGAGATCTCAATAATTTTAAATCGAGCCATAAATATTTTTATAAATATTTATGGAGTGTTAATATGTTAGTATTAAATTTTTGTCAAAAAAATTTAAAGTTTTGATAGTTAATTGAACAAAAAGGACTAAATTGTATCAAATGCAAAATTATGGGAAATGATTAAATAGCTTAATTGATAAAAGAAAGAGGGTTTAAAAGGAAAATAGACCCAAAGCCCATTTGGGCTCGACGGCAGGGGCATGAAATCAGCAAGAAAATAAGGAGAATTAAGGGCAAAATTGGAAAATTACAAAATTTACTTAATAAAGCTAGGACTGAAGTGGAATTATCTAGATTTCTCTTTATTTTTTTTTCATTCTCATCAAAAAAATGCCATGGAAGAGTTCTATTAAGCTGGTTTTTCATATTTTTACTTCAAGAAGTTCAATTCTTGATTATTTCTTGAATTTTTTGTGTTTTTGTGGCTTTTACAACTAGGTCCTATTGTTGAATTCATTAGTTTTTGATTCTATGAAAGAAATTGAAAGTTTCTATACATATGTGCTGGAAGTATATGATGATTTGGCATGGAATTAGAGCTTTAAATTGTTTATATGTTGATTTTATTGTAAGAATTGAATAGAAAGTGAATGTTTAGGACCTAATTATAAAAGAGTTTGAAGTTAGAGTTTTATGTGGAAATTTTGAAATTCAATAGTTATGAAATAACTTATAATGTTTAGGAAACGTATTAATTGAGAAAATTATCTTAATTGAGGGGTTAATTGAGGAAGGACTGAATTGTATGAATTGTGAAATTTGGGGCAAAATGAAAATCAACATTTTGTACTAAAACTGTTTTGGACAGCAGCAGTAGTCTAACTTTAAAAAATCACCAAAAATTGTAGAAATAGAATTAGAGGATGAATAAAATATGAAATTAAAGATTATTGAGTCTAGTTTTTTATAGAATAAATAATGTAAGCAATGGAATTGTAAATCATGAGATATGATAAATTTTGTGAGATAAGGTCAGAATGATTTCGGGTTCTCCTGTTTTGACTTTGTAAAATCATAAAAAATTGGATAAAAATAATTAGGGGCTTAAATTTATATGTTTAGAATCCCGGATGAGTCTATTTTCAAGAGAAATAAACGAGAACATTATTCGAATCCTGTACGAGGAGATAATTAATTTTTAGTGGAGAAGGGTCGGAATTGTCAGACAGCAGAACAGGGGAGACTTCAATGAATAAACTGTATTAATTGGCCCAACCAAAAATTATGAAAATTTTATAGTAAGAATATATGTGAATCTAGTTTTTGGGAAAATTTATGGATCTTAATTGGAGTTCTGTAGCTCAAGATAAAAATAATTTAGTGACTATAATACAGATGGATAGCTTGAATATTCATATAAGTAGATAGTGAAAATTATAGATAATGTTACCTACAAGTGTGTTGTTTATACTAAGGATGTGGATGGAGAGGAGGAGGAGGAAAATATACAAAAATATATGAATGACTCGTGTATAAACGGATCACATGCCCGATTATAATCGATAAGTGTTGAATTAGAAACGATATAATGTTTTATTTGGAATATTTATTATGAAATTATGATTATCGCTATAATACAAAAATCGAACTTGTGAGTATATAACTAAATCTAGTGACCATTTGTTAATATTATTAAATTTCAGTATTATTTTATGAATGGTGATTAATATTTAAGTATGTTAATTGTTGAAAATAAGTAAATTATGTACAAAAGTTATGAAATTAAACTGAGAATTTTAGAGGAACGGAACGCAGAAAATGAGTACAATCATTCAGTGAAAAAGATGAATTGACGGTAAATTACCCAAGTAAACCGAGATTTAGCATTTGTTGTAAATTCTCGTGTTTTCTTTCCGTTTAGCTCTTACGAGCTTCCGTTAACTCATATGAGTTTCAGTTAACCCTTTTTGGGTTTCAGTTCAGCTCTGATGAGCTTCAGTTAGCCTTCGGGCTTCCGTTTAGCACTTATGTGCTTCAGTTAGTCTCCGGGCTTCCGTTTAGCACTTATGTGCTTCAGTTAGCCTTCGGGCTTCCGTTTAACACTTATGTGCTTCAGCTAGATTTCGGGCTTCAGATCACGATGTACTCAAATTCGTAAGCTGTTCCTTGGATGGACAAGTTCGTAAATCGTAAATGTAACATGTGGAAAAAGAAATGTAAGTAATGTTATCATTATTATTATTGAGCTTCAGAGATTGTGTTTGACAGGATATGTTAGTAAATTATGAGTATGTGAATCAAAGTGACAGAATTTAAACACCTAATGAGGTTGAGCTGATTCACACGAATTTGTCATTTGAAATTGTGATTGACAGGAAGAAACAGTGAATTACATGCTTATCAATGGTTACACATAATTATCTGAAAAACAAGAAAAATGACGGTTATTGATATATGGAAATGTAAGACATTGATATATGAATGTGAAATATGTTTGATAAATGTGTTCATTCTTAACTATGGAATTATGTACCTCATGTGTGCTATTTGCATAAAGATGATATTTCAAATACTTTGGTGAATAAAGCTTAAATATGAAATAGTATGAAATCGAGACAAGTTGTTATGAAAATATATTTAAATTATCTGTAAGTGTTTTGTACTCCTCGGTAATGCCTTGTACTCTGTTCCGGTGACGGATACGGGTAGGGGGTGTTACATTGTAGATGGTATACTACAAACTTATATCTCTTTTTGAAATCAAACGTATAAGATTTTTGAAATCAAGTGCTCAAATGACATTAAACTCATGATTGAAGTCTAGACATATTCAAGTCTAGACATATTCAAGCCATTTATGAATCTTAACGAACCAAGTTACCACATTTATCAACTTAAACACATAAGGCTTAGGTAAACTTTGAATTCAAGAATCGAAATGGCATTAACATAACCAAACTAGGCACAAACTAGGCCATATGTCAAGCTTAACATGCAAACAAAACCTTAGCTACAAATAAAACATTTCAGATTAGGATGACCATTTACATGACACAATGACCCTATATACATGCCACAATATTAGGACCAAAATTATCCAATTCAATTCAATCTCATCTATTATCCATGTATGCCAATTTTTATCAACATTTTATATTATGTTAAAAAATAGATAAAAATCAAACCTTAGTAAGCAAGGAAGAGTAGTACTAACCATAAGAACTAGCCTTTCAAAATACAAACGAGTAGGTTTCTCATGGCCTATTATGCAAATCTAGCTTTTCCTCTAGTAATTCTATACAAATATATATTTATATCAACCAATATAACATAATAACACATAATAGTCATTCAATGGATCACAACAATAATGCCACGAGATGCATGATCTTAAATAATCTCTTTTTCGATTTCACATATATTCTGTATTTTATTCAATTTAGCCTCTGAACTTGGGATAAACATATTTTTCAATTCTTAGCTTCAGATCAAAATTCGATTTCACATGCTTTCATTAGAGACATTATACTTCTTATTTTTAATGTTTACGCAATTCGATTTCCCTATACTTACGAGGCCTTTCTCAAAAAAGATAATTCACTATCTTTCAACATCGTACAGAAGTAATTTAAGTCCTAACACCCCGATTTAACAACTTCACTTTTGCACTTAAAAGATCAAAGGTCTCTCTCCATTAAAATTTCCCCTTAAAAACTTAGTTTATAAATCAAGTGAGTTAGTTATTTACTTATAAAATGCACTAACAACAATAAATTTCTAATCAACATAATAAATGCTAAAACTCTCACTACAGAATAAGTCCAAACAATATTAAATTTTATATATACTCTTAAAAAAATTAAATTATATATATATTCAACTTACAAATTATGATGAGTCTTTCTTAAATGGTAAAAAAAAAATAAAGTTGTAAAATCATATTAAAATTCTACGCCCTTTTTTATTTTTATTTTTACTTTTGGACATTTCAAATTTATTATCTCTATTTTTTTAATTTGAAAATTAGAAGTAATACTATTAGTAAACTTTCTTTATATTTGAATAAGTGTCATTTTAGTATTTATAAGTCTAGTTTGAAAATTAAAATCAAGTTCATATTATATATATATATATTCAAAATTATCATAAATAAATTAACATTATTATTAATCAAACTTTAATTTTTAAATCATACAAGTGAGGGGATTAAATTCATGGAATTAAATGTAAATGGGCAAAATTTCAAAATTCCAAAGTGTATGGGAATAAGGAACTATTAGACCTAAAAGTTTTAAATATCAAATAAGTAGAAATGTATACAAATATTTTTTAAAAATAAATTATTATTATTAACTAAATTAAATAGTCTAATTCAAAGAAATTTAAAAAAAAATCAGAGCAGAAAAAAGATAAAATTAGATTAAGAGTTAAATAAGTGATTTTTTTTTTGGTACAAAATGAAAAGTAGAGAATGAAATGGGAAATCAAGTAAACATTAAGTCTTAACTTCTAAAATGGGATAGACTTTTGTGGTATAACTAACACTTGGTTGATTTCAAAATAATTATTGATGTTTTTTTTTCTTTTCAATTTTTTATGGGTCCACTTGATATTTAAGTAGATATGATTTGTCGGTTGAATCTTAGTTTAATTAATATGGATATTGTTGTTAATACGAGATGACTTGATTTCGAGTGTGCTGAAGCTCATTGTACTTTTATTTTTGGGTTAGGGAGGGGTTATGATTAGAATCTATAATGAAATTACTACCAAAAAAATATAATTTTAATTTTCATGTTTAATATTTATTGTAATTAAATTATGAACCATTAATAAATTATAATGATTTTTAAATAAGTACACAATTTTTATTATGTGTATCATATGTTATTAATTCTGATATACTTAAAAGAGCATCCATCACTTCATAGTTGAAATACCATCAACTTTTATTCAACATTCATAATTTTCCAACACCATAACTTTTTTTACCATTTTGGAAGCAATTTCCAGGAAAGAGTTTGGAAATGCTCAACATTTTTCCAACCTGCTTTTAAGTTCCAATTCTCTTGACTAATTTTATAAGTCGGAGGTATATATATAAAACTCTACAAAACATCTTGGAATGCAATAATACCCAAACGATAAAATGATTTCAAAATTAAGGGGTAAAATTAAATTGTAATTTTTACAATAGTAAAAATATAATTTTATCATTTGAATAGTTTATATTTTTTTATTATAATTTTAAAGAATTAAATTGAATTTTTATTATTTTTAGGGATGCCAAAGTAAAATTTTACCTTTAATAATTTAAAATTTTAAAAATTTTAAAATAACCTTTCTTAATTTTAGGGGATCAAAATCCCTACCAAGCCTTTAGATATACCCTGTATGTAATTACCATTAATTTTAAAACATCTAAATCCACCTTTAAATCCAAGTTTTTAAATATCAAATAAATAAAAATGTATTTTAAAATATGATAAATTATTTTTAACTAAAGAAAATTGTGTAATACAATAAAAGGAACATCCTTACTTATATTAAGGACTTGGCTGTTCTTATAATACACAACCCTTTATTTCTTAACTTTGTACTTAGTTTCTTTTTTGGAGAAAAAAAATATGGGAAGCCTTTGCCTGGTTTTGGTGATCTTGCAACTTTCATGGAGTTTGTCTTCCACTGTTGCTCCTCCATCCTCTCATTTATGTCTCCCACATCAGAGAGATGCTTTGCTCCATTTTAAAACCACCATTTCTGTTGATTGTTTTCGAGATTCTTACCCCAAGATAGACATAGAGTCATGGAACAAAAGCATTGATTGTTGTTCATGGGAGGGAGTGGAATGCGACAACGTGACTGGGCATGTAATCGGTATCGATCTTAGTCACAGTTGCCTTGTTGGTTCTCTCTTCGCAAACAACAGCCTTTCTCAACTTCACAACCTCCAATGGCTTGACTTGAGCTCCAACAACCTCGAAGGCTTTCTTCTTGAGAACACTAGCAGCTTGTTTCACTTTCATGGACTCCGACGACTCAACCTTGCTGACAACGCTTTCGATGGTGCTATCTCAACAGAGTTATTTATCCAGTTGGTGAGTTTAACTCATCTTAATCTCTCTTCTAATGGCTTCTATGGTTTGATCCCGCATAATATCAATCTCCTATCAAGTTTGGTTTCACTTGATCTTTCCTCTTACGGTTTGGACTTAAGATTTGATAGCCAAGGTTTTGACATGCTTGCAAGAAACTTGACCAAATTAAGAAACCTTGTGCTTGACACTGTAGATATGTCTGACGTTGCACTTACTCCCTTTCTAAACTTGTCTTCATCACTTGAACATTTGAGTCTCAGTGGGTGTAAATTACATGGGGAATTCCCAACTCAAGTTTTTCAGCTTCCAAACCTCAAAGTTTTATATTTAAGTGAGAATGAAAGTCTCACAGGTTTTCTCCCTAACACAAGCTGGAGTAGTGGTCTTGAGTTGTTGGACCCTTCCAATTGTGGTTTTAGGGGGTCAATTCCAGCATCATTTGGAAATCTCACTCAAATCATTTCCGTTGATTTATCAGGAAATTCGCTTGAAGGACAGATTCCAGATGTTTTTGGAAACCTTAGAAAATTAACTTTTTTAAGCTTTTCTTCATGCAGTTTGAGTGGTCCACTTCCAATAACTATCTTCAACCTCACAAAAATTACCCGTTTGGATTTGTCATCCAATCACCTGGAAGGTCCCTTGCCAAATCATGTTAGTGAGCTTCAATTGCTAGAGGAACTTGGGTTATCTAATAACTCTATAAGTGGTGTAGTACCATCTTGGCTGTTTACTCTGCCATCCCTTCCACGTTTGGACCTCAGTTATAACAAACTAGTTGGTCCGATTGATCGAATTCAGAAGCCTAGTTCCATCCAAGAGGTTCATTTGAGGTATAATAACATTGGTGGTCCAATACCCGATTCCTTTTTTGATCTTGTGAACCTTACTTGGCTTGATTTGTCATCAAACAACTTGAGTGGTGTGATCAAGTCAGACATGCTTTCAAAACTCACGAGTCTTGAAGTTCTTGATGTTTCAAATAATAGTTTATTATCATTAAGCACAAGCGGCAATGATGTGAACTATTCTTTCCCCCAGCTTACAATGTGAACTTCTCTGGTTGTAGCGTAAGGCAGTTCCCGAGTTTCTTTCGAACATCGAACTTGGAAAGTTTAGATCTTTCCAATAACAGGATTTCTGGTGGAATTTCCAAATGGGAAGCTGAAGGGTGGGAAGGATTGCAATGGTTGGACCTTTCTCATAACTTTTTGACTGCTTTGGAGCAATTTCCGGGAAACAATTTGGGAAAACTCAACCTTCATTCCAACTTGCTTCAAGGACCAATTCTCTCAACTTGCTTGAATCCTCAAATTCCAATTTTAAAGGAGTTGGAAGAGTTCATCATTTCAGAGAATAAATTGACAGGAAACGTCCCTTCTTCTATTTGCAATGTGAGTTCACTTGCTCTTCTGGACTTGTCCGAAAACAGCTTGAGTGGAACTATTCCTGATTGTCTTGAAAATTTAAGCTATCTCTAGACCTTAGATTTGCGAATGAACAACTTCATTGGCAAGATCCCTAATTCTTTTGTGAATAATAGTTTGAGCCGTCTTTTACTCAATGACAATCAATTGGAAGGATTAGTACCATCATCTTTGGTTTATTCTACTTCATTGGAAATTTTAAATTTAGGGAACAACAAGTTAACAGATAGATTTCCCCGTTGGATAGCTTCGCTTCCAAGTCTGCAAGTTCTTATCCTGAGATTTAATAGATTTTATGGATCACTGCCTCATTCCATAGCTTCATCTAACTTCTCTGCATTGCGAATTATTGATCTCTCTGCAAATGAGTTCACGGGCACATTGTCCACGAAACTCTTACGAAATTTGAAAGCAATGAAAGATAAACCTAGAGAGTGGTTAAACTCCTCATATACAGATATTTTTGGAATAGTAGATGTCAGTTGTATTTATGATTCCTGTGAATGTAACAACAAAAGGATTGGAGATGGGATTGACAAAGACCTTGGACATTTTCGTATCTATGGACTTGTCAAACAACCAATTCTCTGGAGAAATTCTTGAGGATGTTGGGCGACTTATTTCCCTGCAAATGCTCAATTTCTCTCACAACAATTTCACTGGTCCTATCCCAGCATCATTTGGAAATTTGGTAGCACTTGAATCATTGGATCTTTCATCAAACAAGTTTAGTGGCGGGATTCCTTCTCAAATGACGAATCTAACATTTCTTGCAGTATTGAATCTTTCAAACAACAAACTTGTTGGACCAATTCCTCACGGGAATCAATTCGATACATTTGATAATGATTCCTACAGCGGTAACTTGGGATTGTGTGGATTACCATTATCCAAGCAATGCGTCAACCATCGGGGGCCCGACCCGCCTTCACCATTGGTGGTGGAACATGAAGGTTCTAAGATACCCTTCTTTTGGCAAGTTGTAATGATGGGGTACGGAAGTGGAGTAGTGATAGGACTGAGCCTGGGTTACATTGTATTCACAACTGGAAGACCATGGTGGTTTGTTAGAAAGGTGGACAGAGACTGGCAATACAATTTCACGAAGTGGGTACAAAGAAACAAAGTAGGAAGAAACTAGCTCTGCATCCAACATCTTGCTTAGGTGAGTTTCTTTTCTGACAATTATTTCATAAGTTTCATCTTTCTTATCTAATATTTAAGTTAAAACATGGTTTTTTTTTTTGTAATTTGTGATAGTGGCATTGGAATTCAAGATTGAATTGGATGGAAAGATTCAGCATTTCAGTTCTTTGGGAATGATTTGAATAAATAAGTGAGGGGTGTTGTGAATTTAACAAATGATATGACTGTCTTTGTGTTTATCATAATTTCTAAATCTGTATTTATGGGTGTTCTGTAGTTATGTTTGTAATACCCCATACCCGTACCTGAGGCCGGGATAGGATACGAGGCATTACCGAGATTTTCAGAATAATTTCAATTAATTTATATTATTTAGTATTCATTTTCATGTTTCATGTAACATTCTTTTCATATATTCAATTCAAAATATCATATAAAATATGATACAATACTTAAATTTTTATATTTATATGCTCATGCAGGATATACGAACCTACCTGACTAAATTGCAGAAATACTAAGATTTAGGGGCATATTGGTAATTTACCATATTCCCAAATTTCACCCAATCTTAAATTGATAATTTCATTCAATTTATTAAATTAGATAATAAAACAATTCATTCCCTTCAATTTAGTCATTTTCGACATTTTTACAAAATTACCCATAAAGTTTTACTTTTATTCAATTTAGTCCTTGAGCCAAAAACATAAAAATTAGCCATGCTAGCTGAATATTCATACATATTTTTCCTCCTCCTCCTCTCCATTCCACATCCTTAGTATAAACAACACACTTGTAGGTAACATTATCCATAATTTTCACTATCTACTTATGTGAATATTCAAGCTGTCCATCTGTGTCATAGTCACTAAATTATTTTTATCTTGAGATAAAGAACTCCAAATTAAGATCCTATAATTTTCCCTAAAACTAGACTCATATACCTTCTTACCATAAAAATTTCATAATTTTTGGTTGGGCCAATTAATACAGTTTATTCATTAAAGTCTCCCCTGTTCTGCTGTCTGACAGTTCCGACCCTTCTTCACTAAAAATTAATTATCTTCTTGTACAGGATTCGAATGATGTCCTCGTTTGTTTCTCTTGAAAATAGACTCATTCAGGATTCTAAACATATAAATTTAAGCCCCTAATTATTTTTATCCAATTTTTTATGATTTTCCAACGTCAGAACAGGGGAACTCAAAATCATTCTGACCTTGTCTCACAAAAGTTATTGTATCTCATGAGTTACAATTCCATTGCTTACATAATTTCTTTTATAAGAAACTAGACTCAATAAGATTTAATTTCATATTTTATTCATCCTCTAATTCAATTTCTATAATTTTTGGTGATTTTTCAAAGTTAGACTATTGCTGCTGTCTAAAACAATTTTAGTGCAAAATATTGATTTCCATTTTGCCCCAAATTTCACAATTCATACAATTCAGTCCTTGCTCAATTAACCCCTCAATTAAGATAATTTTCTCAATTAATACTTTTTATAGACATTATAAGTTATTTCATAACTATTGAAATTCAGAATTTCCATATGAAACTCTAACTTCAAACTCTTTTACAATTAGGTCCCAAACATTCACTTTCTATTCAACTCTTTCAATAAAATCAGCATATAAATAATTTAAAGCTCTAATTCCATGCCAAATCATCATATACTTCCAGCACATATTCATAGCAACTTTCAATTTCTTTCATAGAATCAAAAACTAATGAATTCAACAAGTGGACCTAGTTGTAAAAGTCACAAAAACATAAACATTTCAAGGAGAAATCAAGAATTAAACTTACATGAAGCTAGAGTATGAAAACCAGCTTGAACCCTCCTCCATGGCTGTTTTTCAGCTGATGAATATGAAGAGAAAATGAAGAGAATTCTAGATATTCCAATTTAGTCTCATTTTTATTTAGCCAATTTTGGCAATTTTCCAATTTTGCCCTTATTTCATCCATTTCCTGATTTTTCTCAGCTATTGCCGCCCAAAATATCTCCTTTGGGCCTATTTTCACTTTAGGTCCTTCCTCATTTGACAATTGAGCTATTTAATCCTTCTAGAAACTTTTAGACCCTTTTCAATTTAGTCCTTTTTATTTAATTAACCACCCAAACGTCAAAATTTTCTAACTAAATTTTAATACTACCTCACCAACACTCCATAAATATTTTTAAAAATATTTATGGCTCGATTTATGAAGTCGAGGTCTCGATACCTCATTCCCGACCCAATTTACCTAATTAATTCTTTTAAATCACCAAATTCACTAATTCAAAAATGCTTTTATATTCGCATTTGACTCATAGGTATTAATTTATTAAATTTTTAACTCACCCATCGGATTTGGTGATCTCAAATCTCTATTCCCGATACCACTGAAAATTAGACTGTTACAATGTTTGTTCTAAGTAATATTATCCTTTCTTTCGCATGGTTACTATATTTGATATATTATTAAATTTATACACTCTTGTATTGAGTTGATCAAAAGTTCTAAAGCTTTGTATAAAAAGTAAAATTTCAAGATATCAAATGGTTGTTATGCTAGTAATATTTCATTAAAGGTGGATAGTTAGAGGCCTCCTAGTTATTTGAAAATAATTTTAAGAATCCATCAAATAGTGAAAAGATGCACGAAAGATAATATTGATATACGATATCTTGAATGTTGATTTAAACATTCTTTAGTAAAAGAATGTACATTTTGCACATGGTGGATGTGTTGGTTTCTTAAGATCAAATTCAAAAAATATTATATATACCACCACGGTATAATTTCATTGTGAAATTATACAAGTTAATAAGTTTAGCTATCTTGTTAAATAAAAATTCATTAAGTTCGTTCTTAATCTTAAAAAATTAATTTAATTGTCTTCTTTATTCACTTATCCAACTTCAAGTTGGATTAAAGTTACTGAAATTGAATAGTTAAAATTATATTAATGAGAATGAGTTGTGATCACAATCGATGCCGATTATTTCCTAAAAAAAGAAAACAATGTCCAAAAAAACATATTGTAAAATAGACATTTGGACATGTTAGCTTATGAATTGATTATATATTAGCGATTTAATCGCTAATTTATGATAATGAATAAGAGAAAATAATTTTCTTTATATAATAGTCCTACAATCAGGATTAGTTTCAACTCTATTATTAGACACGGGGAACCCAACCTTTAATTAGTAAAACCCCTAACCTTAAAGTTCAATAGGTAAAAACAAGTTACCATTATGTGTTTGTAATGTACAAGCAAAACTCATTTTAAAAACAATTTAGTTGAAACTAGTACGGTCCATTGTGTATAGAGGATGAGTTTAAATACTCTACCTATATAAACATAAAAAGTCATGTCGCTTCAATAAGTAGAGGTGGAGTCTCTCTTGTAAATATTTATTACGAACAAGATGCACATGACTTTATTAGTGGTAAAACAACCTTTGAGGGAACTATAAATGAATATTATGTGTGGTGGATTTCAACTTCTAATATTAGGAGTTTTGGTTCAATCTTCGAACACCGACAACATTATTAGAACTCTGGAATATATCCACTAATTGATAGTTCAAATCAAGAAATAACTTTTATGTAAAATGATATCTCATTAAAAGATACATCTTTATGAAAGAGTATTTTGTGGAATGATCACCCATTAGATATCTATATAATGGACTTTTTTATTAATTATTTTTACAATTCTTTTTAAAATGTTGAGGGCTTTATTGTATTTTGAAGGTGTTAAGAAAAGTGTTTTACACCTCAAAGCCACTATATGGCTTAACTTGAGCTACAACTACCGCGATGGCCTTCTTATTGAGAATAACCAGCAGCTTGTTTCGCTTTCATGGACTCCGACAACTCAACCTTAGCTACAAATACAAGATTGGCATTCACATTAGGATGACCATTTACATAAGACAATGACCCTATGTACATGCCACAATATTAGGACTAAAATTATCCAATTCAATTCAATCTCATCTATTATTCATGTATGCAAATTTCTATCAACATTTCATATTATGTTCAAAAATAAATAAAAATGGAAATAACACAATCAAACCTTATTAAGCAAGGAAGAGTAGTAATAACCATAAGAACTTGCTTTCAAAATACAAACGAGTAGGTTTCTCATGGCCTATTATGCAAATTTAGCTTTTCCTCTACTAGTTCCACTTTTATCCTGTTCTAGTTCTATACAAATATATATTTATACCAATCAATATAACATAATAACACATAATAGTCATTCAATGGATCACAACAATAATGCCACGAGATGCATGATCTTAAATAATCCCTTTTTCGATTTCACATATATTTTATATTTTAATCAATTTAGTCCTTGAACTCAGGATAAACATATTTTTCGATTCTTAGCTTCGGATCAAAATTCGATTTCACATGCTTTCATTAGAGACATTATACTTTTTATTTTTAATGTTTACGCATTTCAATTTTCCTATGCTTACGAGGCCTTTCTCAAAAAGATAATTCACTATCTTTCAACATCGTAAAAAAGTAGTCCTAAGACCCTGATTTAACAACATCACTTTTGTACTTAAAAGATCAAGGTCTCTCTCCATTAAAGTTGAAAAACTTAGTTTATAAATCACACGAGTCAATTGTTTACTTATAAAATACACTAATAATAAATTTCTAATCAACATAATAAATGCTAAAACTCTCACTACAGAAAAAGTCCAAACAATATTAAATTTTATATATACTCTTAAAAAAGATTAAATTATATATATATGTATTCAACTTACAAATTATGATGAGTCTTTCTTAAATAATAAAAAATAATGTTGTAAATTCATATTAAAATTCTACTCCCATTTTTTTTTTTACTTTTGGACATTTAAAATTTATTACCTCTATTTTTTTTAATTTGAAAATTAGAAGTCAATTGACAATACTATTAGTAAACTTTCTTTATATTTGAATAAGTGGCATTTTAGTATTTATAAGTCTAGTTTGAAAATTAAAATCCAGTTCATATTATATATATATATACATTCAAATTTATCAAAAATAAATTAACATTATTATCAATTAAACTTTAATTTTTAAATCATATAAGTGAAGGGATTAGATTCACGAAATTAAATGTAAATGGACAAAATTTCAAAAAAATCCAAAGTGTAGGGGAAAAGAGAACTATTAGACCTAAAATTTTTAAATATCAAATAAATAGAAATCTATAAAAATATTTTTTAAAAATAAATTATTGTTAACTAAATTAAATAGTCTAATTCAAGGAAATTAAAAAAATAAAAAATTAGAGAAGAAAAAAATAAAAATAGATTAAGAGTTAAATAAGTGACTTTTTTGGGTACAAAATGAAAAGTAAACAATGAAATGGGAAATGGAGTAAATATTAAGTCTTAACTTCTCAAATGGGATATCAAGTAAATATTAAATAAGTGACTTTTGTGGTATAATAAGACTTGTTTAATTTCAAAATAATTATTGATGTTTTCACTTTTTTTTTCTTTTCATTATTTTATGCATCCACTTGAGATTTAAGTAGATATAAATTGTTGGTTGAGTCTTAGTATAATGATTAAATTAAGGTTTATTGATCAAATAAGCCCCCCAAACTTTAAAAAAAATCAATTAGGCATCTTCTAACTTTTTGTTCCTAATTGAGCCCCTGAACTAATAAAACTGATTAAATAGTTACTTTGGCTGATGTTGACCGTTAGTATTTAATGACAATGCTGATGTGGCCGTTAACAAATGCCATGTTAGTGTTGATTGCTGATGTACCACTGTAGCGTTAGCAAAATTTTTTCAAATAAATAAAAAATATTTTAAAATTATTTTTGAATAAGTAAACAATGAATAACTCAATTTCTTGTAAAAAAAAATTGTTATGTGTGTCATATATTATTAATTTTGATATACCTAAGAGCATCGATCGATTTCATAGTTGAAATACCATAAACTTTTATTTAGCATTCATAATTTTCCACCAGCATAATTTTTTTTTTTACCATTTTGGAGCAATTTCCAGGAAAGAGTTAGGAAATGCTCAACATTTGTTCCAACTTGGTTTAATGGCCAATTCTCTTGACTTATTTTATAAGTCAGGAGGAATATATATATATATATATATATATTTATATATATAAAGAAAAAAAGCTCTACAAAACATCTTGGAAAGCAATAATACTCAAACAATAAAATAAATTCAAAATCATATGCCATTAGGGGTGAAAGTAAAATTTTTTTCGGGGGATTGAAATTAAATTATAATTTTTACGATAGTAAAAATATAATTTCATCATTTGAATGACTTATATATTTATAATTTTTAAAGGATTAAATGAAAAAATTTTCATTTTAGGGGGAAGTCGAGGCCCCTATTAGCCTCCTTAGATACGCCATTGTATGTAATTGCCACTAATTTCAAAACATCTAAACCAACTCAACTTTAAGAGACTTACTTGGTTGTCTTTAAAATGATGGTTAACTAAAAATGAATTTAAAAAAGAAGAAGTATTTACTCAATTTTTTTATTAATAATTAAAGAAAAAAGTAAGATAGGGATTTAACTCAAATTTTCAAGTCATACAACACAAACTGCAATTAAGCCAATAGATTATTAGTAAGTTCACTCGATAGATAAGTAGTTACGGTTAATATTGATAGTAATTCAATTAGTTTTTATTATATAGATTTTAAGGCTTAAATCAACACCAACCATTTTGATTTGGGCCTTGGTAAACCCAATTTTTTTTACTATAGCAAACATGTAATATCTCTTGCTTAACTCGATTGGTGAGTCCGAGCTACATAATGTCACATTTATTGTCGAAGCAACTACGATTAATTACAACATAATTTTTATTAATTCAACACTTTATATTCATTAACATGATCATTACATCATTATATCATAACATATAATTTGATCTGGGGTTTGTACAATATTACAAAAGATCTTTCGATAATTTCGAGACCATTTGAGGATTAAAATGTAAAACTTAAAATGTTTCGAGTTGACGTCATAACATCCAAAATTGTAGGTTGGTGACATAACTTAGGACCAAATGTAAAGTTTCCAAACTTTACCGAATTGGCGTCGCGACACTAGGGTGTAATGTAACAACATTAAAGACAATTAGTTGATGTTGCTACCTCAAACAGAGAAAGTCGCAATGTTGAAAGGTGGTGTTGCGACATCCATGAGGTGGTGTCACGACTTTGTAGGTGGTATACTACAAACTTATATCCCTTTTTCTTCAATCTATCATTTTACATAATACGCAAATTTTGTAACCTATAATGGCAATCATCACAAAATAAAAGTTCATCCCAATTTCATCAAATCATCCTATCATGCCAAATTATGCAATTCAAACGTATAAGATTTTTGAAATCAAGTGCCCAAACAACACTAAACTCATGATCAAAGTCTAGACATATCTAAGCCATTTATCAATTTTAACGAACCAAGTTACCACATTTTTCAACTTAAACACATAAGGCTTAGGTAGACTTTGAATTCAAGAATCGAAATGGCATTGACATAACCAAACTAGGCACAAACCAGGCCGTATATCAAGCTTAACATATAAACACAACCTTAGTTACAAATACAACATTGGCATTCATGTTAGGATAACCATATATGTAACACCCTCTAACTCTTATCCGTCGCCAGAATAGAGTTACGGAGCATTACCGAACTTTTCAAATCAAATACGGACATTATATAATCATCTAGCATGCTTATTATAATTTAATGATATTGTCCATTTTATGAACCCTCGAGGCCTAAAATATGTGCTAGAAACAAATCGGGACTAAATCGGGTACTCCAGAAATTTTTTCGTAAAATATCAAAAAATTTCTTAAAAACAGGGGACACACGTCCGTGTGGCCATAGGACATACCTGTGCTTCAGCTCGTGTCTGATCCCGTGTAACTCTCTGACTTAAGTCACACGGCTAGCCACACGCCCGTGTGTTAGGCCGTGTGGTCAATTTATTTTTCGAAAATTAGGTGTAGGTTTCACACGACTAGGGCACATGCCCGTGTGCTTGACTGTGTGTCACACATGGCTGAGACATACGCCCGTGTCTTTGCCCGTCTGGACAACAATAGGCCATTTTAAGGTCACATTTCTCACCCAAACTTTATCATCAACCTAACTAATCCAAATTGCAAATCAATAACCTAATTTAATGCATTCAAATTAAGCTAGAATCATGTTTTAATCATGTAATATTATCACGTTTATCTTTGTATCCAAACTTACCTATTTATCCAAACACATATGTGCAAATTATTACCAAATAATCTTGAAACCAATTATCATTATACCTATATGTTCACACACAACCAATATGATTCTATGCACCTTTTATGCATATTCGACTACTATTTTACCTATCACCATTCAATCACATCAACATTATAAGGCAAATCATGCAAATACCATAGTACCAAAACACAAACCAGATAAATGACTAATAACAACATAACACCTATAAACTATTATTCAATCAAAATAACCTATAAATACCATTATAACTAGAATCAAATCATCCATAATTATTGATAGGACCAATGGATAGTGTGATATAGCTCCAATAAGCTTCCAACTTGTTTGAGCTTTCGATAATCTGTAAGATAAATAAAAACAAATACGTAAGCAATGAATGCTTAATAAGCTCGTATAACTTTTAATCATACTAATTCACAAGATAAATAAATTTACAGTATCACACATTACTTATTACCCCATTCTTAGTAGAATTTTATATAATTCTAACTCTTCCACATTTATTCCATATGCATGTCATTCAAGTCATGGTCACAAGTTAGTGTATTTAACCAAAGCATTGTTCTAATTGAACACATAATAAATCGTTCTATAAAAAATTGCAACAATCTAAACCTTACCATTTCTTCATGAGCACTAACTTATTTTCACTTAAATACTTACCATTTCAATGCATCAAATAAATAAACAAATTACTATTCAGCCAATAGCTTGGTACTTGCCTAAACATCAATCAACAACAATAGTTAGCGTACTTGCACATCTTACATATAAATTTAATATTGATAAGCTTATTTTCTTGACATATTACACTTGGGTTTATTACTCGTCACCATATACATAAATTCCTTGCATCAACATATCTAAGATAATCACATATTTACATATTACTTTTTAATATATCAAGTAAATATTATTTCCAAAACATGTTTCAATATATCAAGTAAATACCATATCCAAGTATTTCAGGTATATACTGGTAATAATCATAAGTCTTTCAATATTAGTTCATATATATATAGATCACTCATAGCACATTCAATTCTCCTTAATTTGCTTTCTCAAATGGCTTTTCACAATTTAATACACAATTCATATGTCTCATTTTCATTTCACATTTGGTATTATCAATTACCATCCATAATATCATTTTATTTAATTTCCCCTATGAACACGACTCGGACTCTGACGGATACACGGATCCAACCAAAATACACCAGTTTGGCACCTAGTGCCTCATCGAATAATTTGAAGTAATAATTTGACAGCTAGTGTCTCATCGGCTATGCCAAAGTAATTTGGTACCCAATACCTCATCGAATTTATCCGAAGTAATCCCTAAACACTTCCAATCCTATGGCATGTCAACTATATCCGACTCAGCCCGATACAGTTAATAGGGTTTAAAATAACTTTTCAATTTCAATCAATATTCATTTCAATTCAATAATCACAAATCCTCAAGAATTCAACTCAATTTCATAATATCAAATACTCACCTCATTCCACTTACCATACATATTAAATAATAATTACAACAATTAATATTTCATGTACCATCATTTTTATCAATTTTATGTATATTATTTCGGTAACAATTCATAATCATGAATATACATAATTATCAAGCAAGTTTCATATACATAAATTTTTCCATGTCACTAACCAAGTCTTTCCAAATCGGAGAACGACTTACGGATACGAGTACATCGTTTTCTTTGTGCCATAGTCCAACTATGGTCTTACACATGCATTGCCATAACCTTACCATGGTCTTACATTCGTAGTGTCATAACCCAGTTATAGTCTTCTCATTAAAATGTCATAACCCAACTATGGTCTTACATTTAAACATTGCCATAGTCCAACCATGGTCTTATCACTTATCCGTCAATTCATCCTTTGCCACATACGATGGTACTCAAATCTCGCGTTCCATTTAACCCAAACATTCATTTTAAATTTATTATATTCCATGTTTTTAATAAATAAATACTTAATACCATCTATCAATTCAATATAAATATCAAAGTTCAACCATACGAACTTACCTGAGATAGATTGTGGAAGTTGTAGTAATTCAGGGACTATTCGGCTAATTTCTCTTTTTCACGTTTATCTTCGGATTCTTGATTTGTAGCAAAAATATGAAAAACCAGCTCAAGAGGACTCTTCAATTGCGTTTTTGGCTAAAAGTTTATGAAGAATTGTCTAGATTACTTTCAATTGTTATTTTATTTACTTAATTTTTGCCAAATCTCCAATTTTACCCTTATTTCACCAATTTTCATATTTTTTTCTTGCTAATGCTGCCTCAACCATCCCTTTTGGGTTAATTTGCCCTATAAGTCATCCCTCATTTTTCACTTAAGCTATTTAATCACTTTAGCAAATTTTGTACCTTTTTCAATTTAATAAAAATTTATAAAAATACTAACTTAATGACACTCCGTAAATATTTATAAAAATATTTACGGCTCAGTTTATAAAATTGAGGTCTCGATACCTCATTTTTAACCCAATTTATCTAATAAATTTTTTTAAATCACAAAATTCGCTAGTTTAAGAATATTTCTAAAATCACACTTGGCTCATAAATATTAATTTATTAAATTTTCAAACTTAATCGTTGGATTTAGTGATCTCAAATCACTGTTTCTGTCACCATTAAAAATTGGGCTATTACAATTTACATAACATAATGACCCTATATACATGCCACAATATTAGGACCAAAATTATCCAATTCAATTCAATATCATCTATTATCCATGTATGCCAATTTTTATCACCATTTCATATTATGTTCAAAAATAGATAAAAATGGAAATAACACAATCAAACTTTATTAAGCAAGGAAGAGTAGTAATAACCATAAGAACTTGCCTTTCAAAATACAAACGATTATGCAAATTTAGCTTTTCCTCTACTAGTTCCACTTTTATCCCGTTCTGGTTCTATACAAATATATATTTATACCAATCAATATAACATAATAACACATAATAGTCATTCAATGGATCACAACAATAATGCCACGAGATGCATGATCTTAAATAATCCCTTTTTCGATTTCACATATATTTTATATTTTATTCATTTAGTCCCTGAACTCGGGATAATCATATTTTTCGATTCTTAGCTTCAGATCAAAATTCAATTTCACATGCTTTCATTAGAGACTTTATAGTTTCTATTTTTAATGTTTATGCAATTCGATTTCCCTATGCTTACAAAGTCTTTCTCAAAATGATAATCCACTATCTTTCAACCTTGTACAAAAGTACTTTAAGTCCTAACAACTTGATTTAGCAACCTCACTTTTGCATTTAAAAGATCAAGGTCTCTCGCCATTAAATTTTCCCCTTGAAAACTTAGTTTATAAATCAAGTGAGTCAATTGTTTACTTATAAAATACACTAAAAACAAAAAATTCCTAATCAACATAATAAATGCTAAAACTCTCACTACAGAAATGGAAAATTTATAAAAATATTTTTTTAAAAACAAATTATTATTAACTAAATTAAATAGTCTAATTCAAGGAAATTAAAAAAATAAAAAAAATCAGAGCAGAAAAAAATTAAAATAGATTAAGAGTTAAATAAGTGACTTTTTTTTGGGAATGAAAAGTAGACAATGAAATGGGAAATGGAGTAAATATTAAGTCTTTAACTTCTAAAATGGGATAGACTTTTGTGGTATAATAAGACTTGGTTGATTTCAAAATAATTATTGATGTTTTCACTTTTTTTTCTTTTCATTATTTTATGCATCCACTTGAGATTTAAGTAGATATGAATTGTTGATTGAGTCGATTGAATTAAGGTTTATTGTTAAAATAAGCCCCCCAAACTTTAAAAAAAAATCAATTAGGCATCTTCTAACTTTTTGCACCCAATTGAGTCCCTAAACTAATAAAACTGATTACTTGGACTGATGTTGACCGTTAATATCTAATGACAATATTGATGTCGCCGTTAATAAACACCATGTTAATGTTGATTGCTGATGTACCACTCTGGCATCAGCAAAATTTTTTTCAAATAAATAAAAAAAATATTTTAAAATTATTTTTGAATAAGTACACTATGAATAATTCAATTCATTGTTAAAAAAATTATTATTTGTATCATATATTATTAATTCTAATATACTTAAAGAACATCGATCGATTTCATAGTTGAAATACCATAAACTTTTATTCAACATTCATAATTTTCCATCAGCATAACTTTTCTTTTTACCATTTTGGAGCAATTTCCAGGAAAGGGTTAGGAAATGCTCAACATTTGTTCCAACTTGCTTTAATGGCCAATTCTCTTTATTTTATAAGTAGGTGGCATATATATATAAAAGAAAAAAAAACTCTACAAAACACCTCGGAAAGCAATAATACTCAAACTATAAAATAAATTCAAAATCATATGCAATTAGGGGTGAAGACAGAAATTTTTTTTAGGGGGACCGAAATTAAATTGTAATTTTTACGATAGTAATAATACCATTTCACCATTTGAATGATTTATATTTTTATAATTTGTAAATAATTAAATCAAATTTTTATTATTTTTAGGAATGGCCAAAGTACAATTTTATTTTTATTAATTTGAAATTTTAAAAATTTTAAAGAACTTAAATGAAAAAAATTCCATTTTAGGGGGTCGTGACCCCTACCAGCCTCCCTAGATGCGCCATTTAATGCAATTATCACTAATTTCAAACATGTAAACCAACTCAACTTTAAGAGACTTGACTTGGTTGTCTTTAAGGTGATGGTTAACTAAAAACGAATTAAAAAAAGGAAGCATTTACTCAATTTTTTTTAATAATTAAAGAAAAAAGTAGGATAAGGATTTAACTTGAATTTTCAAGTCATACAACACAAACTACAATTAAGCCAATAGATTATTAGTAAGTTCACTCGATAGTTAAGTAGTTACAGTTAATATTGATAGTAACTGAAGCATTAATTAAGTTGTAAGTTAATAAATGATAATATAAGACATGTTAAACCAATTAATAATATTATTAATTGGACTTTAATTTTAAATTAGATAAGTTGAAAAGATAAATTCTTAGAATTAAAACCATAGGGACTAAATTTCAAAAATTCAAAGGGTACAAGAATATTAGACCACAAGTTTTTAAATATCAAATTAATAAAAAAAGTAAAAAAGTAAATTAAAATATGGTAAATTATTTTTAACTAAAGTAAATAATCTAATTCTATAAAAGGACTTGGTTGTTGTTATGATAGACATCCCTTTGTTTCTTAACTTTGTACTTGTTTGTCTTTTGAAGAAGAAAAAAATATATGGGAAGCCTTTGCCTGGTTTTGGTGATCTTGCAACTTTCATGGAGTTTGTCTTCCTCTGTTGCTCCTCCATCCTCTCATTTATATCTCCCACATGAAAGAGATGCTTTGCTCCATTTTAAAACCACCATTTCTGTTGATTGTGATTATTATTTTGATGGAGATGCTTACCCCAAGATAGACATAGAGTCATGGAACAAAAGCATTGATTGTTGTTCATGGGAGGCAGTGGAATGCGACAACGTGACTGGTTATGTAATCGGCATCGATCTTAGTCACAGTTGCCTTCATGGTTCTCTCTTTGCAAACAACAGCCTTTTTCAACTTCAAAACCTCCAATGGCTTGACTTGAACTTCAACAGCCTCGGAGGCTCTCTTCTTGAGAACACTAGCAGCTTGTTTCACTTTCATGGACTCCAACTACTCAACCTTGCTGATAACTTTTTCTATGGCATCATCTCATCAAAGATATTTAGCCAGTTGGTGAGTTTAACCCATCTTAATCTCTCTTATAATGGCTTCGATGGCTTGATCCCGCATCAAATCAATCTCCTATCAAGTTTGGTTTCACTTGACCTTTCCTTTTACAGTTTCGAATTAAGATTTGATGGCCAAGGTTTTGACATGCTTGCAACAAACTTGACCAAATTAAGAAACCTTATGCTTGACCATGCAGATATGTCTGATGTTGCACTCACTTCCTTTCTAAACTTGTCTTCATCACTTGAACACTTGAGTCTCAGTAGGTGTAATTTACATGGGGAATTCCCAACTCAAGTTTTTTAGCTTCCAAACCTCAAAGTTTTAGATTTAAGTATGAATGAAAATCTCACAGGTTATCTCCCTAACACAAGCTGGAGTAGTGGCCTTGAGTTGTTGGACCTTTCCCATTGTGGTTTTAGGGGGTCAATTCCAGCATCATTTGGAAATCTCACTCAAATCATTTCCGTTGATTTAAAAGGAAATTCGCTTGAAGGACAGATTCCAGATGTTTTTGGAAACCTTAGAAAATTAACTTCTTTGAGATTTTCTTCATGCAATTTTAGTGGTCCACTTTCAATAACTATCTTCAACCTCACAAAAATTACCCGTTTGGATTTAATAAATAATCACTTGGAAGGTCCCTTGCCAAATCATGTTAGTGAGCTTCAATTTCTAGAAGAACTTTTGTTATTTAATAACTCTATAAGTGGTGGAGTACTATCTTGGCTGTTTACTCTGCCATCTCTTCTAGAGTTGGACCTCAGTTGTAACAAACTAGTTGGTCCGATTGATCGAATTCAGAAGCTTAGTTCCATCCAATTTGTTCATTTGAGGTATAATAACATTGGTGGTTCAATACCGTATTCCATTTTTGATCTTGCGAACCTTATTTCACTTGATTTGTCATCAAACAACTTGAGTGGTCCAATACCGGGTTCCATTTTTGATCTTGTGAACCTTCATTCACTAAATTTGTCATCAAATAAGTTGAGTGGTCCAATGCCAGATTTCAATTGTGATCTTGTGAACCTTACTTCACTTGATTTGTCATCAAACAACTTGGGTGGTCCAATACCAGATTTCAATTGTGATCCTTTGAGCCTTACTTCACTTGATTTGTCATCAAACAACTTGAGTGGTGTGATCAAGTCAGATATGCTTTCAAAACTCACGAGTCTTGAATTTCTTTATGTTTCAAGTAATAGTTTATTATCATTAAGCACAAGCGGCAATGATGTGAACTATTCTTTCCCCCGACTTGAAAGTGTGAACTTCTCTGGTTGTAGCGTAAGGCAGTTCTCGAATTTCTTTCGAACATCGAACTTGAAAAGTTTAGATCTTTCCAATAACATGATTTCTGGTGGAATTTCCAAATGGGAAGTTGAAGGGTGGGAAGTATTGCTATGGTTGGATCTTTCTCATAACTTTTTGACTGCTTTGGAGCAATTTCCGGGAAACAATTTGCTATATCTCTGTTGTTCCAATAGGGTCGGAAGCGTGTAAATTATTGTACTAAAAAATCACACAAAGTTCAATTCCCAGGGAAGAGAGGTGGATCACATGGATCTCTTAAATACCAAGTCTTTCCTTAGTCAGAATATCCCTTCTATAGTAATTTAATAGCACAATTAAATACTACTATTATACCCTCAAATATTGAAAGAAAAATAGGACAAGAAAGAATGCAAGAGTTTTAACGAGGTTCGGTAAATTATACCTATGTCCTCGGGCACTAACACCAGATGATAACTTTACTATCTTCAAAATATTACAAACAAATAGAATTCCTTAAGAATTCTCAAATGGGAGAAGAAAGAAAACTAAGAGAGAAAGATTGGTTGGGATGGTGTAAATGAGAAATGGTTAGGCCTATTTATAGTTGAGGTTCAGGGACTAACTTGCAAATGGCCTAAAAAATTAGGGACCAAAATTGCAATTATCCCATTCAACTTTAAACAACTTGCCTACCATTTTTTTCTTTCGGTGCCACTTGCACCTCCCATTTTTTTGACTTTTCAACACCCCTTTTAATTTGACTTTTCAACAATCTCCACCTTGAAGATTTGATTAGGATAATCACATCTTCACACACTTCCTTCAACTCCCCAAATTCGATAAAGTTATCTTTTGTAGTGCCTCCAAATGCGCTCTCGAGCGCCATACACCTGAAGGTGCTCAAATTCTCAGGATGTTAATCAAGTTCAAACAATAATTAAACTTGATTGTTGTTACCACCTTGGTCATTATATCTGCGGGATTATCTGCTGTCGGAATCTTCTGAAGTAGAATTTTTCCTTTTTCAAAGACTTCCCGCACAAAGTGATATCTTACGTCGATATGCTTGGTTCTTGAATGATAGACTTGATTTTTCGCTAAATGAATAGCGCTCTGACTGTCACAATATAAACTTATGTGACTTTGAACAACTCCTAAGTCTTTCAACAATCCATTAAGCCAAATAGCCTCCTTAACAGCTTCTGTAACTGCCATATATTCTGCCTCTGTAGTAGACACATTTACTATAGACTGTAAGGTAGACTTCCAACTCACTGGGGCTTTCGCAAGAGTAAACAGATACCCCGTAGTTGAACGACGTTTATCTAAATCACCAGCAAAGTCGGAATCAACATATCCAACTACAAACTGACCAAATGCTTCATCCTGTTCAAAAATTAAACCAACATCTACGGTTTTTCGAAGATACCGTAGAATCCATTTCACAGCTTGCCAATGTCCTTTTCCAGGATCATGCATATACCTGCTCACAACTCCAACAACTTGTGAAATGTCAGGCCGCGTACACACCATCGCATACATTAAACTCCCAACTGCATTAGCATATGGGACTTTTGCCATATATTCTTTTTCTTCTTCAGTTTTCGGAGATAATTGAGCACTAAGTTTCAAATGAGAAGCAAGTGGGGTACTTACATGTTTTGTGTTTTCATTTACACTAAAACATTGTAATACCTTTTTCAGATATTGCTTCTGATTCAAACAAAGCTTGCCTCTCTGTCTATCTCTACTTATCTCCATGCCGAGAATCTTCTTGGCCTCACCTAGATCTTTCATCTCGAACTCTTGATTCAACTGAGCCTTCAGCTTATCTATCTCTTTTTGGCTCTTCGAAGCGATTAACATATCATCAACATACAAGAGTAGATAAATGAAAGATCCGTCATGCAGCTTCTGTAAATACACACAATTGTCATATTTGCTTCTTGTGTACTTCTGCCTTCTCATAAAGCTATCAAATCGCTTGTACCACTGCCTCGGGGATTGCTTCAATTCATATAGCGATTTGTTCAGCTTACAAACCCAATTTCTACCACCAGCATCTGTGTATCCTTTGGGCTGAGTCATATAGATCTTTTCTTCTAACTCACAATGCAAGAAAGTCGTCTTAACATCAAGTTGAGCTAGTTCCAAATTCAACTGTGCTACCAAGGCCAACAAAATTCTAATGGAGGAATGCTTCACAACAGGGGAAAATACATCATTGTAGTCAATTCCCTCCTTCTGAGCGTAGCCTTTAGCTACCAATCTTGCCTTGTAGCGAATATCCTTCTTGCTAGGAGATCCATCTTTCTTTGCGAATACCCACTTGCATCCGATTGCCCTTTTACCTTTCAGTAACTGCGCCAACTCCCAAGTATTGTTCTTCAGGAGAGACTGCATTTCTTCATCCATGGCGTTTTTCCATTTATCACTTTCTAAGCTTTGCATTGCTTCTTGATAAGTGATAGGAATATCATCAACAACGGGAAGGGCGTAGGCCACCATATCAGTAAATCGAGCAGGTTTACGAATTTCTCTCCGTGGCCTTGCAACTGCAATTGGTTCTGGTGTACTTAGTGGTTCTTGGGTCAGAACCTCTTCAACCTCTAATTCCTCCATTGTGGCTGGAGAATTAGACTTATTAACTAGGCAAATCCCCATCTGCTCAAACTCCACCTGTTTTGGAGTACACTCCACCTGCTGTGGAGTATTGCTCGTCTGAATATCTTTATCTGCTACCTTTTTCAATGTGGCAGATTCATCAAAGGTAACATCTCTGCTACAGATCATTTTCTTTGTGCTTAAGCACCAAAGATGAAATCCCTTCACTCCAGAAGTGATTCCCATAAAGAGAGCTTTCTTTGCCCTCGGATCTAACTTTGACTCCTTCACATGGTAATATGCAGTGGATCCAAACACATGTAAGGAATCATAATCTGTAGCCGGTTTTCCAGACCATACCTCCATAGGAGTTTTTCTTTCTAATGCAGATGATGGCAAACGATTAACAATATGGCCAGCATATGTCACAGCCTCAGCCCAAAATTGCTTGCCCAACCCAGCATTGGACAACATACATCGAACTTTCTCCAGTAATGTTCGATCCATACGCTCTGCCAATCCATTCTGCTGTGGTGTATCCCTAACTGTGAAGTGTCGAACAATACCATACTCTTGGCACACATCGAAGAACGGATCACTTTTATATTCCCTTCCATTGTCCGTCCTAAGCCGCTTGATTTCTTGCCAGTCTGGTTTTCGATCATAGTTTTCCATTTAAGAAAAACTCTAAGCACTTCATCTTTAGTTCTCATGGTATACACCCAAACTCTTCTGAAAAAGTCATCAACAAAAGTAACAAAGTAGTGTTTTCCTCCCAATGAAGGTGTCTTAGAAGGCCCCCACACATCTGTGTGAACATATTCCAAAATACCTTTTGTATTATGGATAGCAGTACCGAATTTCACTCTCTTTGGCTTTCTCAGAACACAATGCTCGCAAAATTTTAATTTGCAAGCCTTTACACCTTTCAACAATCCTTGCTTTGCCAGAATTTGCAAGGATTTTTCGCTGGCATGTCCCAACTTCATATGCCACAACTGCATTGAGTCAAATTCTTTGTTACCGGAAGCTGTAGTGACTGCTCCAATAACTGTACTACCTTGGTAGTAATACAAGTTATTTTTCCTGATGCCCTTCAATATCACAAGTGCGCCAGATGTCACTTTCAAAATCCCATCTCTCATAGTAACAACTGAACCATTGGATTCCAAGGCTCCCAATGAGATGAGATTTTTCTTCAAACTGGGCACGTACCGAACATCAGTCAGAACTCTGGTTGATCCATCTTGATTCTTTAATTGGATTGAACCTATCCCAACAGTTTTACAGGCATTGTCATTGCCCATATAAACAACTCATCCATTTAATTCTACTAAATCAGAGAACCACTCCCGGTTAGGGGACATATGATAGGTACAACCCGAATCCAATATCCACTCATCTGAATGGAACGACGATGATGATGCAACCAGTGATAGTTCAGAGTCACTAGTATCATGTTTTGCAACACAAGCATCTACAATAGCTTTTCCCTTATTCTTCAGCTTTGGACAATTTTTCTTCCAGTGGCCTTTCTCATGACAAAAGGCACATTCATCTTTCCCGAGTCTGGACTTTGACTTTGATCTCCCCTTCTGAGTTTTCTTCCGACTGTATGAACGACCTCGGACTACTAAAGCTTCTGTATCTCTGATTGAGTTTTTCTGTTTGTCCTTCTTTCTCTGTTCATAACTGTATAAGGCCGCACAGACTTCGCTCAGAGATATATCACTCCTGCCATGAAGTAGAGTAGTTTCTAGGAACTCAAACTCCTCAGGAAGTGACCCCAACAGCATCAAAGCCAAATCTTCATCTTTGAATGTCTCATCCATATTTAGTAAATCAGTGACTAACTGATTAAATTTGGTGATGTGATCATTCATTGTGGTACTTGAGACGTAAGTAAAGCGAAACAGTCTTTTCTTCAAGTGGAGCTTATTTTGACTGTTTTTCTTCAAAAAATTTTCTTCAAGTGCCACCCACAACTTATTTGCAGAAGTCTCCTTTGAAAAAGCATACCTCTGCTCTCGAGAAAGGCATGATCGAATTGTCCCACATGCCAACCGATTGATCGCCTTCCAATCTTTCTCCTGTACATCATCTGGTTTCTCTTCATCAATGGCAATGTCTAGACCCTGCTGAAAAAGGGCATCTAGAACCTCACTTTGCCACATACCAAAATGGCCCGTGCCATCAAAAATCTCCACGGCCAGTCTTGCATTTGCAATTGTCGGTCTTGTCCACATGGACGATGTTGAAGCTCCTACACCGACCGTTTTCTCCATAATCTTTCAATATACCTAAGGAAATCTTTTCTGATGTGGAAGATCAGTTCAAACTGCAACCACAGAGCATACTACGATTAACCTTCGGCTCTTGATACCACTTATTGTTCCAATAGGGTCGGAAGCGTGTAAATTATTGTACTAAAAATCACACAAAGTTCAATTCCCAGGGAAGAGAGGTGGATCACATAGATCTCTTAAATACCAAGTCTTTCCTTAGTCAGAATATCCCTTCTATAGTAATTTAATAGCACAATCAAATACTACTATTATACCCTCAAATATTGAAAGAAAAATAGGACAAGAAAGAACACAATAGTTTTAACGAGGTTTGGTAAATTATACCTACGTCCTCGGGCACTAACACCAGATGATAACTTTACTATCTTCAAAATATTACAAACAAATAGAATTCCTTAAGAATTCTCAAATGGGAGAAGAAAGAAAACTAAGAGAGAAAGATTGGTTGGGATGGTGTAAATGAGAAATGGTTAGGCCTATTTATAGTTGAGGTTCAGGGACTAACTTGCAAATGGCCTAAAAATTAGGGACCAAAATTGCAATTATCCCATTCAACTTTAAACAACTTGCCTACCATTTTTTTCTTTCGGTGCCACTTGCACCTCCCATTTTTTTGACTTTTCAACACCCCTTTTAATTTGACTTTTCAACAATCTCAACCTTCATTCCAACTTGCTTCAAGAACCAATTCTCTCAACTTGCTTGAATCCTCAAATTCCAATTTTAAAGGAGTTGAAATTTTTCATCATTTCAGAGAATAAATTGACAGGAAACTTCCCTGCTTCTATTTGCAATTTGAGTTCACTTGTTCTTCTGGACTTGTCCGAAAACAGCTTGAGTGGAACAATTCCTGATTGTCTTGAAAATTTAAGCCATCTCGAGACCTTAGATTTGCAAATGAACAACTTCATTGGCAAGATCCCTAATTCTTTTGTGAATAATCGTTTGAGCAGTCTTTTACTTAATGACAATCAATTGGAAGGATTAGTACCATCATCTTTGGCTAATTCTACTTCATTGGAACTTTTAAATTTAGGGAACAACAAGTTAATGGATAGATTTCCCCATTGGTTAGCTTCGCTTTCAAGTCTGCAAGTTCTTATCCTAAGATTTAATAGATTTTACGGATCGCTGCCTCATTCCATAGCTTCATCTGACTTCTCTGCATTGCGAATAATTGATCTCTCTGCAAATGAGTTCACTGGCACATTGTCCACGAAACTCTTACGAAATTTGAGAGCAATGAAAGATAAACCTAAAAAGTGGTTAAACTCGTCAAATTCATATTTATTTGGAATCATAAAAACCAGTTTTATTTATGAAATTCCTGTTAATGTAACAACGAAAAGATTGGAGATAGAATTGAGAAAGACCTGGGACATTTTCATATCTATGGACTTGTCAAACAACCAATTCTCCGGAGAAATTCCTGAGGATGTTGGGCAACTTATTTCCCTGCAAATGCTCAATTTCTCTCACAACAATTTTACTGGTCCTATCCCAGCATTGTTTGGAAATTTGGTAGCACTTGAATCATTGGATCTTTCATCAAACAAGCTCAGTGGCGGGATTCCTTCTCAAATGACGAATCTAACATTTCTTGAAGTATTGAATCTTTCAAACAACAATCTTGTTGGACCAATTCCTTATGAGAATCAATTCGATACATTTGATAATGATTCCTACAGCGGTAACTTGGGATTGTGTGGATTACCATTATCCAAGCAATGCGTCAACCATCAAGGGCCCGACCCGCCTTCACCATTGGTGGTGGAACATGAAGGTTCTAAGATACCCTTCTTTTGGCAAGTTGTAATGATGGGGTATGGAAGTGGAGTAGTGATAGGACTAAGCCTGGGTTACATTGTATTCACAACTGGAAGACCATGGTGGTTTGTTAGAAAGGTGGAGAGAGACTGGCAATACAATTTCACGAAGTGGGTACGAAGAAACAAAGTAAGAAGAAACTAGCTCTGCATCCTACATCTTGCTTAGGTGAGTTTCTTTTCTAACAATTATTTCATAAGTTTCATCTTTCTTAATCTAATATTTAAGTTAAAACATTTTTTTTGTAATTTGTGATAGTGGCATTGGAATTCAAGATTGAATTGGATGGAAAGATTCAACATTTTCGTTCCTTAGGAATGATTTGAATAAATAAGTGGGGGTGTTGTGAATTTAACAAATGATATGAGTGTCTTTGTGTTTATTATAATTTCTAAATTTATATTTGTGGGTGTTGTGTAGTTATGTTTGTTACAAGTAATATTATCCCTTCTTTCGCATGGTTACTATATTTGATATATTATTAAATTTATACACTCTCGTATTGAGTTGATCAAAAGTTCTAAAGCTTTGGGAAAAAAAAGTGAAATTTCAAGATATCAAACGGTTGGTATGCTAGCAAAATTTCATCAAATAATTTAGTGAAATTTCACTAAAGGTGGATAGTCAGAGACCTCCTAGTTATATAGAAATAATTTTAAGAATCCATCAAATAGTAAAAAGATGCACGTAAGAGAATATTGATATATGATATCTTGAATGTTGATTTAAACATTCTTTAGTAAAAGAATGTACATTTTGCACATGGTGGATGTGTTGGTTTCTTAAGAACAAATTTAAAAAATATTATATATACCACCACGGTATAATTTCATTGTTAAATTATACAAATTAATAAGTTTAGCTATCTTGTTAAATAAAAATTTATTAAGTTCGTTCTTAATCTTAAAAAATTAATTTAATTGTCTTCTTTATTCATTTATCCAACTTCAAGTTGGATTAAAGTTATTGAAATTGAATAATTAAAATTATATTAATGAAAATGAGTTGTAACCACAACTGATGCGAATTATTTCCTAGAAAAAGGAAACAATGTCCAAAAAAATATATTGTAAAATAGACATTTGGACAAGGTTAGCTTATGAATTGATTATATATTAGCGATTTAATCGCTAATTTATGATAATGAATGTGGGAAAATAATTTTCTTTGTTTAATAGTACTACAATTAGGATTAGTTTTAACCCTATTATTAGACTCCGGGAACCCAACCTTTAATTAGTAAAACCTCTAACTTTAAAGCTCAATAGGTAAAAACAAGTTATCATTATGTGTTTGTAATGTACAAGAAAAATTCATTTCAAAAAGCAGTTTAGTTGAAACTAATATGGTCCATTGCGTATAGAGGATGAGTTTAAATATTCTTAATGGAGTTCATTGTTTTTTGTTTGAATGTCTAAAAGAAAAAACAATGAAAACATTAAAGAAACTCTGCCTATATAAACATAAATGGTTCATAATGAGATTACTAAAAAAAAATATGATTTTAATTTTCATGTTTAATATTTATTGTAATTAAATTATGAACCATTTAATTGTCTTCTTTATTCATTTATCCAACTTCAAGTTAGGATTAAAGTTACTGAAATTGAATAATTAAAATTATATTAATGAGAATGAGTTGTGACCACAACCGATGCCGATTATTTCCTAGAAAAATGAAACAATGTCCAAAAAAACATATTGTAAAATAGACATTTGGACATGTTAGCTTATGAATTGATTATAGATTATCAATTTAATCACTAATTTATGATAATGAATGTGAGAAAATAATTTTCTTTATATAATAGTACTACAATTAGGATTAGTGTCAACCTTATTATTAGACACCGAGAACCCAACCTTTAATTAGTAAAACCTCTAACTTTAAAGTTCAATAGGTAAAAACAAGTTATCATTATGTGTTTGTAATGTACAAGCAAAACTCATTTTAAAAAGCAGTTTAGTTGAAACTAGAATGGTCCATTGCGTATAGAGGATGAGTTTAAATACTCTTAATAGAGTTCACTGCTTATTGTTTAAATGTTTAAAAGAAAAAACAATGAAGAATTAAAGAAACTCTACTTATATAAACATAAAAAGTCCTGTCGCTTCAACAAGTAGAGGTGGAGTCTCTCTTGTAAATGTTTATTACGAACAAGATGCACATGACTATATTAGTGGTAAAACAACCTTTGAGAGAACCATAAATGAATATTATGTGTGGTGGATTTCAACTTCTAATATTAGGAGTTTTGGTTCAATCTTCGAACACTGACAATATTATTAGAACTCTGGAATATATCCACTAATTGATAGTTCAAATTGAGAAATAATTTTTATGTAAAATGATATCTGATTAAAAGATACATCATTATGAAAGAGTATTTTGTGAAAAGATCACCCATTAGATAAATATCTAATGGATTTTTTTATAAATAACTTTTTCAATTATGGGCTTTATTGTATTTTGAAGGCGTTAAGAAAAGTGTTTTACACCTCAAAGCCATCATATGGCTTAACTTGAGCTACAACTACCTCGATGGCCCTCTTCTTGAGAACAACTAGCAGCCTGTTTCACTTTCATGGACTCTGACGACTGAACCTTGCTTACAACGCTTTCGATGGTACTATATCAACGGAGTCATTTAGTCATTTGGTGAGCATAACCCTTCTAAATCTCTCTTAGAATGGGTTCTTTGGCTTGATCCCTCATCAAATCAATCTTGTCGAACACCTACATATCAAGTCGTTAAGAGCATGAAAACAGTAAACATTATTAAGAGAAGAAGAGAAATATAGAGAATTCTAGAATTATACTCAAAATCACAATATTAAATCACAGTAGTAACAGTAGTAACGTTGAGTTTGTCTCTAAAATAACAAAACAAGCCTTCAGAAACTGATTTTGTAAAAATATCTGGAACTTGCTCTCCGCAAGAGCATGATTCACCTGAAGCTTTCCAATATTAACTCATTCTCTGACAAAATGAAGTTGTAGCTCCACATGTTTGGACCGTGCATGCAGCACCAGACCACAGGAACAGTCTGTAACTTAACACCTAGTTCTTCTAAAAAAGACTGAACTGGATGAATTACTGGCAAACATGCAGATGTAACAGAAGACTGTGAGTCAGAGTGAGATATTGGCTTCTGTTGAGCATTGGCCTGTATTTCAACATGTAACCAGTAGCAAGACAGCAACAACTCACCAGCAACTATGCAAGGGAGCAGAACCAAGTGCAACAGCATGATTTGTTCATTTTGTTTATTTTGTTCCTATGTAACTTAGTTTGGTTTCTTTGTAACTTGTACTTAAAATCAATAAGATTAGAATTTGATTTGAAATTGATGTAGATGCTGATATGCCAGCTTGCTTTTGTGTGTAAATCAAGTTTGTATTAGACATATTAGTGGGAGCAGTTATGTTAGTAGGTAACTGACTTATTTTCTTTGTAACTTACATATATTTTGAATTATTATCAATGAAAGTATTGATTTTCTCTCCCAATCTCTTGTTGTTCAAACTCATTATTCTCTCATCCATTTTTTTTTGCTTCGGTTTCACCTGGTTTTATTTGCAAAGTCAAATTTGTTTTATGTTTTTACTACTTTGTTGCTGCAATGTTCCAACAAATGGTAATCAGAGCCTAATTCTTTGAGGGCCTCTGTTTGTTGGTTACTTTATTGAGAAAATATAAGATTAAGAAGGAAGAAATCGAAGTTGTTGAGTTTGTTTCAGCAAGATGAGCTTCACACCATCTCTACCTCCAATGTTTGCTGGTGAAAACTACCACATTTGGGTAGTCAAGATGAAGACATATCTTTAAGCTCAAGACTTGTGGAGTGTAGCTGAGAATGACATCGAACCACCTCTATTGAGGGCCAATCCCACAATTGCTCAAATGAGGCAACATGTTGAGAAGAGTACAAAGAAGCACAAAGCTTTGGCTTGCTTGTAGAATGGAGTGTCTGATGTAATCTTCACTCGAACCATGGTCTGCAGCACACCTAAGGAAGCATGGGAAAGGCTGAAGGAGGAGTTCATGGGGTCAGAATAAACAAGGCAGCAGCAAGTGATTAACTTGAGAAGAGATTTTGAGAACGTGAAAATGAAAGAATCAGAGAGTATCAAGCAATATTCAGACAGGATCATGGCCACTTTCAATAGCATAAGGTTGCTTGGTGAAGATTTCAGTGATAGCAGGGTTGTTGAAAAGGTTATCACCACACTTCCTAAGAGATTTGAGTCTAAAATCTCATCACTTGAGGACTCAAGGGACTTGACAACCATTTCTTTGTTTGAGTTGGTGAACTCACTTTATGCATTGGAGCAGAGAAGGGCCAACAGGCAGAAAGAACATCTTGAAGGAGCCTTCCAAGCAAAAGCCAAAGATGGTCCAGGTTCGAGCCAGAAAGGAAAGAAGCCTTGGCTTGATAAGAGGGATAAGCCAAAGAAAGATTCAGGCAAAAGAAAATTTCCACCATGTGTCCACTGCAAGAAGACCACACATTCTGAAAAATTTTGTAAGTTTAGGCCAGACATTCAATGTAGGAGCTGCAAGCAGTTTGGCCATGTTGAAAAAGTGTGTAAGAATAAAGCAAAGGCACCAGCACAGTAGCAGATCCAAGCTCAAGCTGCAGAGGACCTTCAGGCTCAAGAGGAGCATGTTTTCACAGCCACAAGCTTTGCTACCACAAGCAAAGTCAAATGCAATTGGCTGGTGAATAGTAGCTGTACACATCACATGACAGCTGATGAAAGTCTATTCAAAGACCTTGACAAAATCTATGCCTCAAAAATCATAATAGGAAATAGGAGTCTGATTGAAGCAAAAGGCAAGGGGAATGTAGTGATCAACACTGGTTCAGGTAACAAATTCATTTAGATGTGCTTTTTGTACCTGACATTGATCAGAATCTGTTGAGTGTTGGTCAGTTAGTTCAAAAAGGGTATTCCCTAGTTTTCAAGAATGGTTCATGTGTTATTAAGGACTTTCATGGCCAGGAAATGATTACTGTAGGCATGGTAGAAAAATGTTTTATGCTTGATGTGAATCAGCTCGAGAAGAAAGCTTATACAAGCTTAGTTGATAATGCTGGCCTATGGCATAGAAGACTAGGCCATACTAATTTCAGATCACTTGATCTCTTGTACAAGCTAAATTTAGTAGAAGATATCTCCAAAGTTGAGGCAAGGGACGTTGTTTGTGAAGTTTGTCAGCTTGGTAAACAAGCTAGATTTCCATTCCCAGTGAACCACGCATGGAGAGCTCAAGAAAGACTTGAACTAGTGCATTCTGATGTTTGTGGACCAATGAAGTCCTCTTCATTGAATGACAGCAAATATTTTGTGCTGTCCATTGATGATTTGACCAGATTTTGCTGGGTTTACTTCATGAAACAAAAGTCAGAAGTGTTTGATGCCTTTAGTAGATTCATACACTAGTAGAGAACCAATCAGGCTGCAAGATCAAAGCCTTGAGAACTGACAATGGGACTGAATACTTGTCTGAGAGGTTTCAAAAGCTTTGTGAGTATGCAGGGATCCATCATCAGCTAACCACTGTTTACACTCCACAGCAAAATGGAGTTTGTGAAAGGAAGAACAGAACAGTGATGAATATGGCTAGATGTTTGTTGTTTCAAAGCAAACTTCCAAGTAAATTTTAGGCTGAGGCTGTCAACACCTCAGTTTACCTACTAAACAAGCTTCCAACTCGAGCAGTGAAGGACAAAACACCTTTTGAAGCCTGGTATGGACTCAAACCATCTGTTTCTCATCTGAAAGTATTTGGATGTGTGTGCTATGTGCTCATTGCAGCTGAAAAAAGAACTAAACTTGAAAGAAAGTCTGCTCCTGGTATATTTGTTGGCTACAGCAGTACCAAAAAAGGCTACAAAATGTATGACTCTTCAACAAAGAAGATTTTGGTGAATAGGGACACCAAATTTGATGAGGAGAAGTTTTGGAGTTGGGAAGGTTCAAATGTAAGCTAGTTTGATGAAGACCAATTTGACATCAACCTAGAGCCAGCTAAGAATGAACCAGAAAATACAGACATTGATGATCCTCCTGTGAGATGAACCAGAACCATTGCTGACATTTACCATAGATGCAATGTTGCTATAGTTGAGCCTTCGAGCTATGAAGAAGCTGCAAGGGACAAATGCTGGAAAAAGGTTATGGAAGCTGAGCTTGAGATGATCAAGAAGAATGAGACATGGAACTTGGTTGATAGGCCAGACCAGAAGAAATTCATAGGTGTCAAGTAGGTTTTTAGAGCCAAGTTCAACTCTGATGGCTCTTTGAACAAACACAAGGTTAGGTTGGTGGTGAAGGGCTATAGTAAGCAATATGGCACTAACTTTATGGAGACATTTACTCCAGTAGCTAGGCTTGACACAATCAAGCTTTTGTTTGCTTTGGCTGCACAGAAACAATAGAAGATTCATCAACTTGATGTCAAATTAGCTTTCTTGAATGGTTTTCTCAAGAAAGAAATTTACATAGAGCAACCAGAAGGCTTTAAAGTCCAAGGACAAGAAGACAAGGTTTATAGACTAAAGAAATACTTGTATGGCCTGAAATAGGCACCAAGAGCCTGGTATGACAGGATAAACACTTACCTGTCTAGGCTTGGATTTGAAAAGAGTGTCAGTAAAGCCACACTCTATGTGAAGAGATCAGAAGATGAACCTTATTGATTGTGTCACTCTATGTAGATGATCTACTTGTGACTGGAAGCAAAAATGAACTGATCAACGAATTTAAAGAGAAAATACTGGAAGTTTTTGAGATGACAGACCTAGGAATCATGACATACTTCCTTGGTATGGAAGTGAACCAGTCTGATCAAGGGATTTTTATCAGCTAACATGCTTTTGCATTGAAGATCCTTGACAAATTTTGCATGGCAAATTGCAAATCAGTGAGCACACTAGTAACACAATAGGAGAAGTTGTCCAGTGATGGGAATGAAGCAAGAGTTGATGAAAAAGAATATCGAAGCCTAGTAGGTTGCCTGCTTTACTTAACAGCAACTAGGCCTGATATTATGTTTAGTGTTAGTCTCCTATCAAGATTTATGCTCTACTGCAATGTGATTCACCTCAAGGCAGCTAAAAGAATCCTCAGATACATCAAAGGGACTCTGAACCATTGAGTCATGTTTAAGAAGGAAAATGAGCTCAAGCTAACAGGATATTTTGATAGTGACTGGGTTGGTTCTGTTGATGACATGAAGAGAACCTCTGGCTACTTCTTTACTATTGGTTCAGGAGTTTTTTGTTGGAGTTCTAAGAAGCAACAAACTGTTACTCAATCCACAGCTGAAGCAGAATACATTGCAGCTGCAGCAGCAGTGAATCAAGCCATTTGGCTTAGAAAGTTGCTATTTGATCTAAATGAAGAGCAACTTGAACCTACTGAAGTCAAAGTTGACAACCAATCAGCAGTAGCTATTGCTAAAAATCCAGTTTTTCATGGGAGAACCAAGCATTTTAAGATCAAGTTTCACTTTGTTCGAGAGGCTGAGCAATCAGAAGAAATCAGTCTTGTTCATTACAGCTCACAAGACCAATTGGCTGACATTTTAACTAAGCCACTTGGTGCAACAAGGTTTGAGGTTTTAAAAAACAAGATTGGTGTATGTTGCATATAGTCCAAGGAGAAGTGTTGAGCATTGGCCTGTATTGCAACATGTAACCAGTAGCAAGACAGCAGCAACTCACCAGCAACTATGCAAGGGAGCAGAACCAAGTGCAACAGCATGATTTGTTCATTTTGTTCATTTTGTTCCTATGTAGCTTAGTTTGGTTTCTTTGTAACTTGTACTTAAAATCAATAGGATTAGAATTTGATTTGAAATTGATGTAGAAGCTGATATGCCAGCTTGTTTTTGTGTGTAAATCAAGTTTGTATTAGACATATTAGTGGGAGAAGTTATGTTAGTAGGTAACTGACTTATTTTCTTTGTAACTTACATGTGTTTTGAATTATTATCAATGAAAATATTGATTTTCTCTTCCAATCTCTTATTGTTCAAACTCATTATTCTCTCATCCATTTTTTTTGCTTCGGTTTCACCTGGTTTTATTTGCAAAGTCAAATTTGTATTATGTTTTTACTGCTTTGTTGCTGCAATGTTCCAACAGCTTCAACTTCTCAACAAAAGGAAACACGTTCTTATCAAAAATCACATGCCTAGATATCACAACTTTCCATTGCATGTTGATATGGTATCTAGTATGCTTCTTAATGTAGAGGCTTGTCAACAAACAGTAGCATTACCAGAGATTATGAGTGCAAAAATGGTTCAGTCTACTCCAAAGCAATCTTTGGAAGGGGCTTCATCACAAACTCAATATTTTCAACCTAGAGGGTTTTACCATATTATTTGATATTTGAGTTTGATTTTAATATTTAATTTAGTATTTTAGTTTTGATTTAAAGGGAAGGAATGTGGGATGGGGGACGATAGTGGTGGGTTGAGTGTTAACAGGGCTGTTGGACAGGAAGATGAAGGAAATACTGCACCTTTTCCACAGAGGGTATGGTTATATGCTTGTGGTTTTGGCTTGTCCATTATTTATGTATTTTGTTTCTTTGGTACTTGCTTGTTGATAGTTGTTCTTGTTATGGTTCCAAGCCACTATATTTTCTATTTAGCAATTTTTTGCCTTTTAACTCGTATTGATAGTTATCTATGCCTCTGTGTGTGTGAATGTGTGTGTGTTAAGTGTTGAGAGCCAATTACTTCGAGCCTTGTTGTCTACCCAACACTACTTGTTAGAGAGGAAGGAAAATGAGGGAAAGGAAAGGGCACTGAAATTGGTTTTATTATATTCATTTTGGTACTGTACAAGCCCATTTTGCCCGGGCCCAAATAACCCCCAAAAGCCAAACAAACCCAAACCTCAATCTGACCCAACTAGCCCAAATTTAAGGTTTTAAAATCTAAAACCCTAAATCACCTAATCCCATCGCCCCAATCACATCGCCAGTGCAAATGGCACCTGCCTCCACCACCGTTCGCCTGCAACATTAAAGGAAGAAAAGACAGTGTGCAGAAAAAGAAAAAAATACTTGTAAAAAGGGGCTATATAAACCACAAAGGGATCGGGTGTAAGGGGCCTTTTTTTGGTTCTTGATTTTCTTTCTTTTCGAAATATAAAAAGAAGAATAACATCAAAAGGCTTCGTGATACAAACTCAAACTTGCAGCAAGGAATATCAAAGACTGATCTAAAGGTCTATTTACCATTTTTATTTTATATTTTTTTGCTTTTTTTTTCGAATTTATTGGCACATATCATTCTATTTTATTAAAAACAACACACATATATTAAATAAATATAAAAAAATAAAAAAGGAAGAAAAAATATACCTTTTGGGAATTCCAGCCACCGCGTGTTGTGGCCGGCGACGGTGGCCGGCGGCGATCCCACGGTGGCTTCCTTGCCGGATTCTGGCTTGGGCCAAAGAGAACAGAGAACCCCCCTTTTTTTTTCTGAGGCAAAGAAAAAATGATTTTTTTTATAAAAAAATTTGCTTTTATAGCACTAAGGAAACAACAGCGTTTTGGGATACCCTCCCCAGATGCAAAACGACGTCGTTTTGGGGAGGGAGCCCGTGACCCGACCCGCCTGGGAAGAGATCCGCGTGTTTTTTTTAGCGGAAGGGTTATTTGCGCATTTAGCCCTTCCGCTTTTTCATGTATCTACAATCAAGTTATTTTTACTTTTAATTCGGCCCTAGAATTTGTCCCGCTTTTCAATTTGGTCCTCAGCCACGCGCTGCATTTTAGGATGGGGGAATATTGCATTTTCAGTACTTCTAGGTTGCGCGCATGTTGCAATTTGGTCGTTTTCTTTTTATTTCTTTTGAAATTAGCCCCAAAATTTGTTTTTGTTTCGATTTTCGTCCATCTTTTACTTTTTCTCATTATTTTATTTTAATTTTAATATTATTCATACTATTATATTTTATTATTGTTATTATTTTTATGTTTTTTTATTTATTAGCATTTCATTATTATTATTTTTACTTAATACCTATATATATATTATATATAGTATTATTAATAGTTTTTGATATTATTGTTTTTGTTAATATATTCGTATGTCATATATACATCCTTTTAAGACATATATATTATACTCCATATTATACACTTGTATATTAATATTATATCACGTATATCATTTTTTAATATTATATTTTTATATATTATGTATATATTGTTAATATCATATTTTTCATACACTTTATTATGTATATTCTTTTATAACTATATTATGTACATATTTCATATATATGTCATGTATATATATTTTTAATATTATATTTTTTATGTATATTATGTATATATCTTTAATATCACATTATTCATATATTTTTTATATTATCCCATGTAAATACTTTCAATACTATATTATGCCTATATTTTCGTCTATATTAGATATATACTTTTAATACTCGATACTATTATTATTTCTAGTACGTATATATTATGTATATATTTTTAATACTACATATATATTTTTTTATTTCTATTATTACGTATATATTTTAATACATCTATGTATATATTTATGTATCGTTATTATTAGTCATTTTTATATATTATTACTGTTTTCAATAAATATCGTATATATTTTTTAATCTAGTATTATATATTTTACATATATATGTTCCCTACTATTTCATATTTACATTATTACTATTATTATCATGTTTAATACCATATGTATTATTATCGTTTTATACTATTATTATTTATATTATTATTATTATCGTTTTCGTCACCATTGTCATTTTTATTTTGCCATGTTTTATTTATTTTTATTTATTTATTTACTTATGTATTCAATCATTTCATTTTCCTCATGTATTTGATTATATTTACATATTACTAGCTTTGCTATTATTTCATCTGTTATAATTGCTCATATTATTGTTTTTGACACTGTCGCACCTATTATGTTATTATACGTATTAATACCATGATTCGCTTTTATCTTTTACTATAAATCACATTATATTTTTTACTCAATACATTAAAATAATTCTTTCATAAAAGTAATATTTCGTATTTGGTAATTTGAGACAATCGTGCCCTAACTTAATGGGTTTCGATTCTTCTCATTTAACCTAAATAACGGAATATTCTTTTAAATCACAATACGAGTTTTAAAAAAAATACTTACTCTCGGAGATACGAGATGTAATGCCTTAACTTACCGGGTATGACATTTTGTTACCTCGAAATAACATTTCTCGCAAGTAAAGGCAATATTCGGTATTTGGGAAATTCAAGAAAACATGCCCTAACTTACTGGGTTTCGACTTTTCTCGTCCACCCTAAACGACCAAACATCCTTTTAAAAAATGGTTTCGACATACAAAGGTTAGCTCATTCTCAAAGTTCGAGATGTCGTGTCCTAACTTACTGGACATGGTGTTTTGTTAATTCGAGACGAGAAGGTCTTTAATATTTGAGCCTTTTTTACAAAGAGGGATCGTATTTCAAAGTCTTTCAAGTCTTTAATCTTCGACACTAAGACACTAATTAATCAACTAGGTACCAATTTTTGGGCGTATCGAGGGTGCTAATCATTCCTCGCGCGTAACCGACTCCCGAATTCATTTTCTGGTTTTCGTAGACAAAAAATTATCGTTTTAGTAAATCTTAACTTTTATTAAAATGATTAATTTAAGGTGACCCGATCACACCTCACTAAAAAGGATTGGTGGCTCCTCTATTCGTTTTCATTTTCAAAATCTAAGTCGATTTTCGTTTTTCAAAAAATAGTTTGGACAGGTACAATAGATGGAAAATGGGAGGATGGAAAAGGATTGAGTAAACATGTAAACGATGTGATTGCACCTGTGGAAGGGTTGAATTTTGAGGGAACGAGAGAAATGTCCACCTATTTTCCCTGCCTACTCCTAAAACACTCTTTCCAGTAATCTCTGTGTCCTACCATTATAATATCATTCTTTTAGTCAGGATAATTGGATAGGTTCATGGTAAAGAGAAAACTAGGTAAAGGTGGATTTGGTCAGGTGTTTGTTAGACGACGTGTTAATGGTGGAAATGAACGTGTAACCGATTCTGCTGCCATGGAGGTAAACCATCTTTTACTGTCTCAAGCCCATAGGAAGTTTCATATGATCATAATTATTTATATTAATATCAGTTCTGTTACTATTTTTGCCATCTTTTAGGTTGCTCTGAAATTTGAGCATAGAAACAGCAAAGGATGTAATGATGGTCCTCCGTATGAATGGCAAGTTTACAAGTAGGTGGCTCTATCTCGTTTCTAGTTGTTCTTTGGAACTCTTCTAAGTCGTGACTATATCTGACACTGTTGATCTTGTTGTGAACAGTGCTCTTGGTGGCAGTCATGGAGTTCACAAAGTACACTACAAAGGGAAGCAAGGAGACTATGATGTGATGGTATGAATTGATCTACAGCTTGTTTTCTATTTGTGCATCTATCTTAAATCCATGCTTGACTTGTACTTGTTCAGTGACATGTCTTATTACCTTGTTAACACTCCATCCCTGCCCTGCTTCCTTTTTCTTATGGTTTGCTTTTTCGGAAACGAGAGATTATAAGAAGAAGTTTAGCTTTGTCATTAGACACAGGTCGAAGAACCAGAAATACTCCCTTACTATTTACCATTTCTTCTTTCCTAAGTTATTAGGCGGTTGCCGGTTGGGGAGCTATGTTCAGGCGTGGAGGCAGAAGTTTTTTTCAACGTGTCAAAATTAAATCTTAATTTTTAATTTTTATGATAATAAAAATGTAATTTCACCATTTGAATAGTTTATATTTTTATAGTTTTTATAGAATTAAATTAAAATTTTATCCGTTTTAAGGGTGATCAAAGTATAATTTTACTTAGGGATTGGTTAATAATTTTTTAAAATTTCAATTATCGGTTAATTTAGTTCGAAATCGAGTAATTAACTAAATTAACCGAAATAAATAATATATATTTATATAATATATTTTTTTATATTAGAAATGAATTTTTTTAACTATTATTTTTTATATTAATGGAAATAAATAATATATATTATATACAATTTATCTTTTGAACTGTTAAAAGAAAACATTAGCAATATATTTTTTATATGTTTTATATTTATTTTAACCAAAAATTAAAAATATATAAATTTAGATTAATTCGATTATCCGATCGAATTAATCGAAATATTTCGATTCGGTCAATGTATTTAAAAAAAATTCAATTCGATTAAAAGTTAAAAATTTTTACATTTCGAGCAATTTAATTAATAGTAATTCAGTTCAATTAATAATTGAACCAACCATTTAAGCACTCCTATTTATCATTAAATTACTATGCCCACTTAAATTAATATTAATATAATAAAAGAATTAATTAAAATTAATTTATATAAAATAAATATAATATTATTTATAAATCGAGAAACAGTTTTGAAAGACAGCCCACCTTTATAAATGGTGAGGCCCACAAAGTCTTAACGCGTCCAAAGTAGGAAAATAAAAAGAAATTACTTAATGGTGAAAATAATAATTTTTAAAATTTAAATTTAAATATATTAAAACGGACGCGTTGCTTTTTCTAGGGTTTTTTTTCTTAATTGCTTTACATTTGTCTTATGAAGGTGCTAAGAAATTAGGGTCAACTTTGACATTTTCTTTTATGAAAAATTCAAAACATTACTTTCTTTCTAGAAATTATAAAATAAAATAAAATTTAAGGAAAAATTAGCTGAATTTTTGGAAAAAAATTAATTAGCTAAATAGATAATTTTTTTTAAAAATTTAGGGAAATGAGTTGTTTTCAAAGAGAGTATAAAATGCGTCTAGATGGGCGCATTTTCTTTTTAATTATAAGAAAACTGTTTAGTTGGTTGTGCTTTCCCTGACATGTCAGTAGGAAAGCTCGTTCAATAGGAGCATTCAAACGGTTAACTGAATCAAATTAGTATTAATCGAATTAACCGAACTTTTTAATCATTTAATCGTTAATTGAACCGTTTTTTCAAAAAAATTAACCGAACCAAAATATTTTGGTTAATTCGGTCGATTAACCGAATTAACCAAAATTTATATTTTTTTTGTTAAAACAAGTATAAAACATATAAAAAAAAATTTTATTTGATCGGATTAACCAAATTAACCGAACTAGTAATAGCCTAATACATATAATATATATAATATTATTTATTAAGTTTGGTTAATTCGGTTAATTACCTAATTTCAAACTGAATTAACTGCTAATTAAAATTTCACAAAACTTTTAACCGACCTCCAATCGAATTAAATCGGTTCAATCGATTAATTCAGTTTTAACCAAAGTTTGAACACCCCTATCGTCCAGTTAGGCGTACTTTCACAAGCTCTCTAAAAAAATAACTTATTTCCCTGAATTTTAGAAAAAAGCAACCTATTTTGTCAAATTAAAGTATTTTTCGACATATTTAACTAATTTAACCAAAATTCAATCCATATTTTTCTAAGGATATTTAGTCTTTAGATTAAATTTAAAAAAATATTTTATCCAAATTAAATATTCTTTTAAAATGTAAGAAAAAAATCATAATGAATAATTTGAACCTTATTTTAATTTCATTTTATTTGAAAAAAAAGTATTCAAAATCCAAATCATAACAAAGTGAGATTTTTTTCTTAAGAGTAAGATATTTTCATATATTTATGGTTAAAAAAAAACTAACCTTGTTTGTTTTAATTTTGAAAAAAAAATCAAATCTTTTCTTTCAACAATAAAATCTAATCTATCCTTCTAAAACAAGTAGTAAAAAAATTTCAAATTAATTTCAAAAATCTCAAAATAAGAAACTAACCTTGATAAAATAATTAAAAAAAATTGTACTTTGTCACCTTACTGTAATAATAAAGGCAAAAAAAAATTTCCCGGTCAACTTTTTTACATGCCGTATAAGTTTTATATGCATATTTCTTTTTTCCTTTCCAATGAGTTGCCTGCCATTGATTGTATATGATTCATTTATGATAAAAAGGACCCATCTTTGTCCTTTTCATGTGTTCAGATCTTGGGGTTTTTTCAATTACTAATATTGAAAAGTTGGTAAAGTTACAGAAGAAATTTTTTTGAAATTCATTGTGTCTTCTTTTTTTTATTTTTCTCTTCTTTTGAGCTTCCTTTTTAGTTTTTCATTCAACATATATATTTCTTTTAGTTCCAAATTTTGATTTTTTGATCCATTTTTTTGGCTTTGTAAAGGAAGATAAATTCTGGGTTTTGTTTGTTCTGATTCCAAGTTTCAATCTTTCATTAAGTTTTTTTAGCAAAATCTGCTTGTTTTCCTAGCAGATTTCAAGGGTTTAAGGTTTGACTGTGGAGAGGGTTTTGGTTATTGATGAAATGAAAAAGAACCCATTTTGTGCTTGTGATGATGGCGAAGATACATGGTGTTGTAAGAACAACTTGTTTAGGGTTTTTGGTAGCTCTGCTTTGTGTTTCATTGACTTGCAGCTTAGATTACAGTAAGGTTAAAGAAGAAGAAGCATTTTTTAACCAATTAGTAGATCCAGTAACTGGAGAGATTGATGAGAATCTGGTAAAGTTAATTGCTTTGCTTTTGTGTTTTACATCAATGTTTATTGATTTGCTTGAACCAATATTTTTTTATGGTCTAAAAGTAATTATACGTTTGTTTATTATTAACAAATAGTTCATATTTTTATTGAAAACTATGCTTTAATCATTTTTTGTTAGAAATGGTTGATAGTTTGTTTAATGGAACCTTGGGGGAATATCTCGGAACCATACTTGAGCATCGAATTCGAGCATTTTAAACTTTGTATTAACATGAAATGATCTTTCAATGATTAGTTTCAGGTATTAAAGTAGTTCTAGTGATTCCATATCGTTTTGTTGTATTTTTTCAGATTACATGTTTGTATGTTGGGTAGAAGCGGGGAAAATGAAAACCGTACCCATATGCGAGTATTATGTGCTTATGAATTGAAATATTTGCTCAATTTAGAGGGTGTTTTCATGAATCGGTAGCTTGAATTTATGGACGGATAGTGCATTCCTATGTTACTGGACTTGGGTGCTAGTGTTTGTAGTTAAAGGATCAAATACGGGTCATTATCTCATACCCATGTCCCGATATTTGTTGGGCATGGCTGTCGCACATTGTTACTTAAAAGAACTTATGCATTAGGTGCACTCTGCATTATTCTTAACCATGTCCCAATATTCTTGGTCATGGCTTATTAACAACATAAGTGAAAATTCTCTTTGTAAGAATTTTTTTTAAAATGACTATTCAATTGTTTGCTTGCAGGCTGAGTTGTTGTGGATAAGTTGTAGACAAGATTTGAATGGTTTAAATGAAGCTTTTGGAGATCCGAACTTATATCTTCTTGGGGAAACGTTCAGTACAACCAACGATATTACTACAAAAGGTTACTCATTAGCAAAAGAAAACAGTCAGTACTTGATTAATGTTCTCCATCCTGAGCTTAAACAAGCTATTTCTGACTGCATAAGAAAGAATAATCTTTTATTCCAAGTATCCGGAGAAGATTGTGGCCTTAAGACTTGGTACATTCGATATATTGATTCACTGTTTCATTGGCATGATGTTCCTAGAAGGACTTTAGCTACTCAGAGCAATGCAATAGCCCCTGCCCCGAACTTAGGCCCATTTATAGCTCCGGCTCCTTCTCCTACTTCTTTTTTTCCTCATTTGAGTCCAGCTTCATTGCAAAGTCCAGCATCTTTATCCTCTCCACTCCCTTCTACGAATAATCTTCCGGAAAGTACAAGTCCAACCAACGTAGATCCGAGCCACAAGGGGAATGATAACAGTAGGACAATTATTATTGCTTGTGTTGTGACTGCAGTAGTAGCATCGGTTGTTGCAGTGTTGTTCTTCATTTTATGCTGTCGTAGAGGATCGGCATCTAAACAAAATGATGAGAGGCCCCTTCTCAGTTTAAGCTTAAGTGATTTCTCCGGTGGTAAGTACTTTCCCCATTCACTGTTGTTTTCTAGAAGCTTTTGAGAAGTTTTTGATTGAAACAAATTTTGTTTTTCCAGGTTCTTCTCATGCATATGCTTTTGGAACTAATAAAGAAGAGAAGCTAGGACATCATCAATCATTAGGAAATGAATCAAGCCTACATAAAAAGACCTCGAGTTACGGGAATGTCTATGTTGAATCTAATGCTCAACAAATCTCCTTTGATGGTGGGAAGTCATCATTCGGAGGTGTTGGTGCTGCCAACAAAGCCTCAATTGAATCTTTTGATACTATTCCACCGCTACCATTGCCTCCAGGAAGGGTCGGTGCTTCCCAACCTGGATTACCTCCTTTGAAGTCTACTCTTCCTCCAGAACCTCCTGCCCCGATTAGAGCTAGTTCTCCTCCACCACCACCACCTGCTGCCCCAATTAGAGCCAGTCCTCCTGCACCACCACCCTCTATGAAACCTGCTTCTGCCACTATGGCCCCCCGACCTCCTCCACCACCTATGCCTCCAGGTGCCAAACCTGGTCCCCGCCCACCACCTCCTCCAAGTACCGGTATCGGTCCTCCTAGGCCACCTCCACCAATGCCCTTAGGTTCCAAGGTGCCTAGACCACCAAGTGGACCACAACGAACAGCAAATGCTATCTCTGGCGAGGGGTCTGGTTCAGTGGACGATATCAACGCTCCTAAAGCTAAACTGAAGCCATTTTTCTGGGATAAAGTTGCAGCTAACCCTGACCATTCGATGGTTTGGAATCAGATTAAATCCGGATCATTCCAGTACGTAACAGTTCTCTTGTTTTCTCTTTTACTCTCTACGCCAATGGATCAGTGTGGGATACATTTTATACTATATTTGCAGGTTCAATGAGGAGATGATAGAAACCCTGTTCGGTTATGCATCTGCTGACAAGAACAAAAATGATAAAAAGAAAGATGCTTCTACACAGGAATCCGTGCCTCAGTACATTCAACTCCTTGATCCCAAGAAGGCACAAAACTTAGCAATCCTTCTGCGGGCATTGAATGTGACCACAGAAGAAGTTTGCGACGCACTCCGTGAAGGTGATTTCAAATCCTCCCATCCTTTTTTGTCCTTTCAAATATGTGCTTATGAGAAACATATGCGTAGAATATGTGTGGCATACATTGTTGGAAAGGGCAGCTGAACAGAGATGAAGAATAAAAAAAAGGGTAGTAATAATTTGTTTATTTTTCAAACATGATATTCTAACCTGTTGTTTTTAAATCAGGAAATGAGCTCCCCGTTGAACTCCTTCAAACATTATTGAAGATGGCCCCAACGGTGGATGAAGAACTCAAACTCAGAATGTTCAATGGTGAAATTTCTCAACTCGGTGCTGCTGAGCGGTTCCTAAAAGTTTTGGTCGACATTCCTTTTGCTTTTAAACGAATGGAAGTGCTGCTTTATATGTGCTCTCTTTACGAGGAGGTTACTTTTGCTAGAGAGTCCTTTGAAACATTAGAGGTGGGTCATTAATTTTACTTTGGATGACTTTCTTGAATCACGATTGATATTTAGGTCCTATAATTCATGGAAAAACGTGTCTTTGCTATTTCGGCAGATTGCATGCAAGGAACTCAGAAGTAGCCGCTTATTCCTCAAGCTCTTAGAAGCTGTTCTTAAAACCGGAAATCGCATGAATGATGGGACATTCCGTGGTGGTGCACAAGCTTTCAAGCTTGACACACTTTTGAAGTTATCAGATGTCAAAGGAGTAGATGGTAAGACCACACTATTGCACTTTGTCGTCCAAGAAATTATACGTACAGAAGGTTTAAGAGCTGCCCGTGCTACAAGAGAAAACAAAAGTTCTCTTCTTGAGGATGTTTCCCCCGATATGGAAGAGCACTACCATAACCTTGGTCTTGAGGTGGTTTCACATCTAAGTAGTGAACTCGAAAATGTCAAGAAAGCAGCATCTATCGATGCAGAAACCTTAACAGGAACGGTTGCTAAACTTGGCCATGGACTCCTAAAAGCACGAGATTTCTTGAAGTCGGAGATGAAAAATACGAACGAACAAAGTGGTTTCCATGAAGCATTAAAGAGTTTTGTGCAGAATGCAGAAGTTGATGTCACGTCATTGCTCGAGGAAGAGAAGAGAATAATGGCATTAGTAAAGAGCACTGGTGATTATTTTCATGGTAACGCACATAAAGACGAGGGCCTACGCTTGTTCGTCATAGTACGCGACTTTTTGATAATTTTAGACAAGGTTTGCAAAGAAGTTAGAAATGCCCCAAGGAAACCGGTTAAAACACATAAAAAACATGCTTCCAATGCATCATCTTCTTCTTCCGAGTCTTGTCTTGCACCAACTTCTCCTGATCCTCATCAGAAGCTTTTTAATGCAATTGCTGAACGAAGGATGGAAAATTTTAGTTCTAGTTCTGATGACGAAAGTTGATACTTGATAGTGTTCCTTTTAAACAAGGTATGCTCTCCTATATGCTGAAACTTAAGATTCATGTGGCCTTAGATTATGTTGGTGGTGAGATCTAACTTCCGGTTTTCTCACCTGATATTAGCAGTTGATGAAAACCGGAATCGATTGAAGCATTTGTGCCGGGATTGTTCGATAAAGGGGATACATTTGAAGTGCCAGAAGAAAAGGGGTTCAAATTCAATGATAAAGTCTCATGAAGCTAACATCAAAAACTGCAGCCGAGACCATTGGTATTAGATTTTATAGTTGATTTTCCCCTTTTCAGCTCATCTTGTTGTGTATTAGTAGTTGGATTATTAAAGATTCTTTCATTTTTTTTCTTAAAATTTATAATCCTTCTGTTAATTCTCTGTTAATAATTTTTCTTTGAAAAAATACATATTATCATCAAGGTGGTTTTGGACCTAGAATTACCATAATTTTTAACTAATATTTTCGCTTTTATGAAAACACCATTGATGTTTCTCATGAAAAAGGGTATGAAGAATTTATACATAAGCAACTGTTTTCTTCTGTATTTCACTGAGATTTTAATGAGCAAACAAATACATTAAATACAACAAAATGGATTCGTATACAGAAATTGGCACGCGACAACACGGAAAATAAACCCAAAAAATAAAAATAATAATTATTTCTTGACTTGAGTTCTGGAAAATTTCATCTGTTTTACCAAATATTACGTCTTCTTTGCCTGTGGTCACAACATGAAACAAGAAAAATCTTAGAAATGCACCATTTCACGACATTGATGTTTACATGCACTTTAAGTTATGTTATCGAGACTCTTCATTCTCTACATGTCTGAAATATGTTCGGACATAGGCATGAACATATGATCCTAATCTTAGAAATGAATGCTAGGCACGAATGGATCGTTTAGTGATAACATTGACATGTAATGCATTTTAGATTCTCGATGTATATATCCGACATGAGTATAGAAAACTTAAAAGAAAACTTTTTGAGGCATGAACTTAGACAACTACTCCCATATTGGGGCCTGAACTGTTTTTTGTTCGAATTAGTCCCTGATATTTCCTTGAAAACCTTAGTTTAGGCCCCAATATCATAATAATTGCCAAGTTTAAGAATTAACTTGGACAAGGAAAAGAACGAACTCCAATGTGAGAACACTTACCAAATTTAGGGACTAACTAAAACCAAAACAAAGTACAAGCTCGAATGTGGAAATTGTTGCCAAGTTCAAATCCCGAATAATGAGATTTAACCTCCTAAATAATTGATGGGAGAATCGAAAAATAAAAGCAATACCTTTTTTAAATATTTCTTATGAAGTTTCATTGCCCCAATGCAGGCTTTCTTGGCATCCAAATTACCAGTCATGTCATTTAGAATCTGATTAAAAAAAAAAGAGGCAAAAGCGTTAAGACAACATAAATAATAATGCTGTTAATATAAATTTTGATATGTTCGTGTTTTTGTCAATGTTTCATGGTTTTGGAAGATGCAATGCATAACGATGGGTAAAAATACCATGGAGGTCCTTATACTAGGAGTTAGACTGCATTTTTCTTTTGCTCAAAAAAGGGCAAATTAATATTTATATATTAGATTAAAGAGTAAACTAGCCCTTCTATTAAAAATTTCATCTATTTCTACTATTAAAAACCGGCTTGATTGACAGAATAACCAGATAGTTAAACGTAGTGTGCTATGTGTACTTTATGCTAACATACAAGGGCCAGTTTTTTAACAATAAAAATGGATGAAATATTTTTGACTGCTCTTTGACCTAATGTACAAGGCCTAATTTGCCCATTTTATGAGTAAATGGGGCAAAATGCAATCCAACTCCTAGTACAGGTGCCTCCATGGTTCTTTTACCCATATCGGTGCTGTTATGGCTGTTATTCATCAAGTAATCAATCTGAATAAATGCTACAAACATGTAAGCTTACCTTAACTACATCATCGAGGCCCCGAGCTTCATGTAGTAGCTTCGAGCTCTTATCTTTTAAGACACTTGCAACAAGGAAAACAGAAATCGGGAGGGAGGCATCGGAGCTTTTAATTTTCATATTTTCTCTCTCGTACTTCCCACATGGACGTCCCGATTTTGGTTTCCCTTTATTAGAACCAACAGCCTTCGTAATATTTGATCCAGGTTCTTCATACAGAGAGAACAAGTCCGGATCATATTCGAGAGCCCACATCATCTGCAGAAAGTTTAGGTAGCAATACAAAGCAACTTTGAGTAGAATTCTTGTGAAAAATGTCAAGACACATAAGTAAGAATACTGTAATACAAACTGATTGTACTTTATCTCAATCTTTTAGCTATATTCCTCGGAAACCAGTCATCCTATAGATTAAAGAACTAAGTGTTTCATAATAATCGTCATGCTAGCATTAGTAAGTGTTGAATATACCTCCCATAAATACAATGAATCACAAAACGAGAACTCTCGACGAAACAAAACCATTAGCATCCGGAAAGCAAAGAGATAGTCACCTCCACCCAGTGTCTCTGTAAAACCGATATAAGAAACAAAACAAATAAGTCCCAACCAAGATGTTCGAAGAACTATGTTACTGGACTCTGGTGCAAGTATTGAACACGAGTATGTGTCCAACAAAGGGATGTTCAATCTTTTCCGAGATTTCCAGATATTTGGAGAATCCTTAGAGAACCATATCCTCAAACCCATTTCTGGATATGGGTCCAACATTGATACTTAAAGCAAAATGAGAAAGAAAGCACAATGCATAAACACCGGAGAATGAAAGAAATAAATTTCATTCCATACCAAAATGGTGATGAAGTTTCGGATCAATGACTTGAGTTACTGCGGCCAAATAACTAAGTTGTTTCTCTACCCCAACAGAATTCCCAGTGCATCTGAAATTTCCTCGCTTTAAGATTGAAAATAGGAAAATATATCACTAGAAACTCATTACAAAGTTCACAGAAAGAAAATACTAGAAAAGGAAAACGAAGAAACGAGTATCGTAAATCACGAAACATGTAACCAATCATACTAAAATACGCTTTTTATTCTGGATATCTATATATATATGCAAGCAAGTATAATGAATCCAAAGGACGGAAAAATAGCATTCTGGATACAAAGCATGTAGAACTGAGTAGAAATTCTCGGACTAGACAATCCCGAACACAAGCAGTAATTAAAGATATAATTGTCACATCCAATATATGTGAATCTCGAAAGGACCATAAAGATATTAGGGGTTACAATTCCACTTAAAAAAAGAAAAGAAACTGATATGCTCTCAACTCTAGAGATATGCTTAAACACATATTTAATCAAGTAGGAGCTCGAACTTAAGTCAGATACTCGAAAATAGACCTAGTGCATATGAAAAAAAATAAGCCATCACATTGCCATAGTTTTGCAATAAACAGAGCCGAAAAGATAAACAAAGCCAAAAAAGAAAGGAAAGGTACCAATCTACGCATAAGACGCTCAAAGCACCAAAATGCATCGGCTTCATCTTCGAGAAGAATAATCATGGGAGAGCAAAGATCACTCATTCCTGCTCAGCATTATAATTGAATTTAGCTTTCAGAATTAGTATTAGATTACAAATGTAGATAAAAAAATTTATTATTCCCTTTGTTACAAAAGAAAATTCGATTGATTGAGGCCGTCAACAAATAGAAACTATAATTATCGTTTTAAAAAGGAAATATTCGTGTAATTACTAACCTTGTCCATAGCCAACATCCGTATCTATCCAGGCATAAACAGAGAGAATATCCCAAAGTTTCGACAAATTATCTTGTTTCTCATAGAATACTAAAGTCCTGTCGGTGCGCATGACATCAAGACCTAGCAGAAACGTAAATACGAGAAACACAGGTCATGACTTAGAGAAGAAAGCAATGAATCAAAGTGAGACATGCATTTAAAGTCGAAAAACAACAAACAAACCTATTTGATGTAACGTAAGCAACCACTGGATTGCTTTCTTATCCAAAGGACCACGAGGGGTTAGCTCCTTCATCATTTCTGTATTATTACCATTCATACCTGAATTATCGATCACGTATGAGTTCCGGGTTTATTTCACTTTCAGCATTATAAAAAGGGGTAACAGTGCCTGTAACTTGCCTGGATTTATCTCTGAAAGTACAAAAGGGTCTTGAATCGGCTGACCATCTTCAGTAATAACAGGTGCTGTAATATATCTGCCACTTCCAATAACGGGGAAGATTTCACGACATTCATTTTTCCATCTAGCATATTGCACCCTTAGGTATAAAAATGAGAAAACAACACTTAGAACAAGCCCAGCAGAGAACTGATACAAGACGGGAACAATTTATTACCTTCTATGTTGCCTTATTTGATCCCTTTCATCAAATGTGCTCTCGGGATCGTAACAGGCAAGTAGAAACTCCCAAACTTCTCCTCTAATTGATGGATGAATCCCCTGTGTTTGCCAACAAAAATAAATATAGCCTTACACAGCTCAATATATGTTTATTTCAAATGAATTACTTCGGAAACTCGAAAACTATTCTACCAAGAACAATCATTCAAACATGACATGAACTTACCCCACGTTGGATTCGATGTAGAGTTTTTCCAATATCCAAATGCCCATCGAGAGAAAATGCAGCTTGCCATTTTCTTGCACTTAGAGTTTTACCCGGCTGCACAAGCAAATAAATGAGAAAAGCATCTTTTATCGAATCAAAAGCACCTCTTTTTATTAACAATTAATGCAAAACTCGAACTCGACTTCATTTACAAAATTAACAAAGACAATAAAGATAACACGAAAAGCATTGACTTGACAACTAATTTACACAGACTCGAGTATCAGTGGTCAACCCAACACATGCCTGAATGTTAAGACTCGAATTTGAACTTGCAAACACCGTATACCAGTGTCTTAAATATAAATATATATGAAAACAAATAATGCAATACCATACATAATAATGTTTATTTACTTCTATAATTAGCCATATAATTCTATATGAACACCAATATCAATCAATATACTTGTTGCCTATTATGCAACTCAATTTTCTATTTTCCTCCCTAATTATTACACATTTAAGCTCAAACAATCCATATGATGAAAAGGATGTACGGATCGAACCAGAGAAACAGTGGACCGATCTTCAACTCAAGATGAGGGTCGGATATGGGTATACCCCAAACATGAATATACTCAAATTTCTCCATTTTTTTGGCTATATTCGAAGATGTATCGGACACAAGTACAACAAAACTAGCACAGCAAAAGAATCATTGTAACAGTGATAAACAATGAATTGATCAAAGATAAGAAAAAACCAAAAATCTACATCAAGTTCATAGCCTAAAGAAAAACATTTGATAACAGCATTTTTGCATATGTATAATTCAATATCAGATCCAAATGAATTGGATAAATTCATTTAAGGCTAAAATTCAATCAAATTAGAATCAATAATAAAGCAAAAAAAAAAAACAACCAAACAAACCTTGATCTTAAATCTGGTTCTAGGAACATCAGTGCATTCAGGTCTGACTGCATAATAAGAATCAGCAGGTTCTGCAGGACCTCCCCACATTTACCAAGAACAAAAAAAAAAATTCTTTTTGTGGACTAAAAAAAAGGATTTTTCTTCTTCTTTTTTTCTTTTTTTGTTTTGCTGCAATATCACCAAAAGCTAGAACTTTTGAAGATAAAAATAAATACCCAGAAAATAAAATCAAAGGAAATGAAGGGTCAGTCCAGTCAAGTCAAGTTCTTTAAAGAACCCAACAACAACAAAAAAAATCCTATATTTTTCTTGGGGTCTTTTTACCCTTTCTTTAAAGAAAAATATAATTTAAAAAATCTTACTTTTTTTGCAGTTAATTATGGGTTTAGTTGGTGGGAGGTGGTGATGACTGCGGCGGTGGTAGCGGTGGTTGTGGTGGTGGTAGTGGCAGCCATGTTGGTTGGCATCTATGATATCTCTTTTAAAAAATAAAGACATTAAATGCGGTTTTATGCTTTTATTTTTATTAGTCTCCCTATTGTTTCTCTGTCTTTTTGTCTAAATTTTAATCACCACTTTTTTCATTGTAATTAAATTAAACTCTAAAAAATTATAAATACTGAATATTATTATTTTTATCCTAATTTTTTTTATTTTTTTAAGTTAATATTATTAAAATTTAGAACATTTTAGTTTGATGCAGTTTAAATATTTTTCTTTATACGAATAACTTGCATTGATCTTAAAGCTTAATATTTTTAAGCACCAATAAAGTTTTGCCACGTTATCAAATTTTAAAGACATTAAATTATTATTATACATTTATTTATATATAAATTATTTTATAGAACCTTCCCACCATCATATTATTCATAGTCATTTTTTAATTATTTAATAACATTTCAATAATTTTTTTCCATGTCATTGATAAATAATTTTGGTAATTTTTTATGTTAAATCTTGAACTCAAACCTGTAACCTCGAACTCTTGAACCCCAAACTTAAAACACAAACCCTAAACATTAAATCTCGAACCCAAACCCTGAATCTCAAAATTTAAGATTTAGAGTTCAAGTTCAAGATTCGAGGTTCAAGATAAAATAATTATCAAAATTATGTGTCTGATATGGAAAAAATTGTAAAAAAATTACTATTTTTTTTAAATTTGGTTGCACAAAAAATAAAAAAATATTAACTTATGAAAAAAATGATTAAAACTTGTAAAAGAATGAAAGATAATTGTTTATAATTTAAAAAATAAATTATTTTAAGTAATTTAATTAAAGTTAAATTAAGTTGGAGAATATATTAAATATAGATGAATATATAATATGATGTTAAAAACTATGGTTTTAAATATGATATCTTAATATAATTTATTTCCTATAAATAATGTAAAAAAGTGCATGGAATAATAAAAATAAAAATATTAATTTAGTAAAAAATTATTTAAAATTAGAAAATTTTATTATATTGATATTTTAGTTTTTTTAATAATTTTATACACAAATTTAAATTAAACAACTAAAAATCACTGTTTAAAATAAATAAATAAATAATCTAGAAATCGAATTTAAAATCGATATACATTATTCAATGAATTGATGAACATAATTTTTATATAGTAAATATTTATTTATATCTTATAGTATATCTTGTTGAATTAGTGTTACGGATTAAATTAAAAATAATTTAATAAATATTTTTTTTAAAATTGAGAAATTACTTACTTAAAAACTACAATGACATTTTTATCATTTATTATTTTAATATACAATATTTAAATAAAATAATTAAAAATATCTAAACATAATTTAGTATTAAATCAAGTAAATATTCTTAAAAATATTAGTTAAGTACGGAGAAAAGTATTATAGAGGTTTCTATATTAAGAATCGAGTTATATTTTGTCCCCTTAAAATATAATAAATTATTCCTTACATATTAGATCAAAGAGTAAATTGATCATTTCTGTTAAAAAATTCGATCATTTGTACTGTTAAAATCTAACGCGGCTGATAGAATAACTAAACAATGACATGTAACATGTCATGTGTACATTATACTAATGTACAATGATTAATTTTTAACAGTAGAAATGAATAAGATTTTTAACAAAAAAATAAATTTATTTTTTAATTTAATATATAAAATTTAATAAATTTATTTTTTAATAGAGAAAATAAAATATAATTTAATGTTTAATGCTAAGATGTCTATAATATTTTTACCACTTATGAATGCATATTGTGGAAAGGTGTTGACCATTTCTTCTTGGAGCCAAGTCAATAACCATTCTTCATGACCAAGCAAAACTGGTGAGCTTACCAATGAAAAAAAAGTAGTTGTACCTAAAAAAAAAAAAAAGTCAAAGGCAGTCTCTTCAAATTTGTTTTGAAGTTCAACATTATTAATGTAATTTTCCTTTGAAACAAACAGAAAATTAAAATTCCATTATATCTTTTTGAATTAATTTCTGCACAATTTGAAGATATTCATAAAACACTTGAAGATGAGTAAAATTTACATCAGCTTGATATTTTCATAAGAAGACTATCAATAAGTTTATCTGTCAAAATTAATTCCACCAAAAAAATATTATTAATATAAATTTTGAATCTAATTTAATTTAATTGATGATATAATTAATCAAATTCAAAATATTTATATAGAGTGATTTATATTTGAAATATTTCAAATTTGAAATAATTTTAAAAAAGATTTAAATAATTTGAATTAAAATAATTCGAACTTGAAATGATTTAAATATGAAACAATTCAAACTTAAAATTTAAAGTTTCTGTTTATTTCGATTTAAGGAATAATTCTGGATTTGAATCGCTTTGAGTTATAATTATTTTGAGTTTCAAATCATATTTTTTAAGTTAAGTTATTATGAGATCGAATTGTTTCAAATTCCGATTACTTTAAATTTATATCATTCTAAATTATTTAAATTTTTCCGGATTTGAATTGTTTCGAATTCAAATCATTTAAAATTCATATCAATTTTCTATTCAAGACAATTTGGAATTAAATTACTATAGATTCAAGAATTTGAGTTATACGAATTCGGATTGTTGCTCAGAAATGTTGAATATGAGTTAAAATTAATCAAATTAAATTTTCAATTTTGAGAAAAAACTTGTTCGAGGATAAGAATTGTACCTTCGGGTTGATTTCCCAGCAAATCAATGAACTTGAAGAAAAAGAAAAAGGTAAGAATCAACAATATTTTCTCAGTAAAAAACCATACATGGATTACGGTTGGGGTTGATTTCCCAGCAAATCAATGAACTTGAAGGCAAAAGTAAGAATGAACAATATTTTCCCAGTAAACAAGCAGAAGCTAAAATGGTTACATTTCAACTGTGTTTTTCCATAAAATCATCCTCATCACTCGTTACAAATCTTTACATAGTAACAAAATTGTCTCTCTTTTTTTGCTTGCCTGTCAAATGTTTTTGCCTATCTCCATTTTTTTCATCAGCCTTATTGTATTGTATAAGATTGAATCCAAAATCCCAGCAACCTGCAATCCGTGGAGAAGATTTATGAACACTAGAGTTAAGGTTGTAATTGAGTCTAGCTCAACTAAAATTTCACTAGAAATTTAAACTTGACTTAAATTTAATTTAATTTCATTTTTAAAGCTTAAACTTGGTTCAGATAAAAATCGACCTCCCTCAAACAGGCTGGATGAAACTCGTTTACCTATTAAAAAACCAGCTTGATGTTCATGCTCAACTTCAATCTCTATAGTTCACTAAAACCCAAGCTAGACTTCAAATTGAGATTTATCTAGAATAATAGATTAAATAATTCTCAAATAATTTGTTACTTTATTTTTATAATGTCATTAGTTAATTCAAATAATTAATATCAATAATTAATGATATTTGAATCGGACCGGAACAGTTAGTTAGACTAAAAATCAATCAATGTATCAGTTCAAAAAATGACATTAAACTGTTTGAATTAAAAACTGGTACGAATCAATTGAATTGAATTTTAAAAAAAAAGTTAATATTTTAGTCGGACTGTCGAACCAATAACTTGATTAGTCGACTACTGATCTGGTTCTAAAAACATTGCCATTAACTATTTTGATTAAAATAATAATACAAGTTTTCTTTTCTAAAAAAGGTCCTTTTAAATCATCCTACTAAAAAAGATTTATTGTTATTAAGAAAAAATATAAATTTATATTTTAATTGAATTAGTTAATGATATTAATTGTTTAGATAAACTATTAATATTATAAAATAGATAATCTAAATTTTAAACTAGAGTATAATAGATGAATCAAATAAAAGATTCCGAAAATGATCCAAGAAAGACTGTAAGATACTAACCGTGAAAACACCTCCAATTATAGCGCAAACATTGGTGAGAAAGTGTGACAATGATTTTGGGTTTTCGGTTATTAAAACCTGTGTAACAAAAAGGAAAGGAATATGTCAAATTTTGCTTCTTCTTCTTTTTTTTTTAAATTTAGTTTTAATTTTTTTGAGTTAAATTTGACATTCAATTTTTTAAAAAGAGTCGAATTTGATCATTAATCTTTTAAAAAAAGAGTTGAAATGATGTTTTTTAACAAGAATACAACTAAAATGTTAAATTTTTAAACACAGCAACTTAGGTAATACTCCACGAGTACTTCATACTAATTTATTTTGAATTTTTATAAACATTTTATGTACCTAAATTTTGATTTTTATAATTTTTGAATTATTTGTTGATGAAACCATGACGTGCACTTGAACTGTTATACGAGTTGTCAAGTCAATAACATTAAAAATTAATATTTTAGAGATCATTAAAAAATATAATTTGACTCTTTTATAAAAAATTAAAGGTCAAAATTAACTCAAAAAAGAATAAAAATCAAAAAAAAAATATAAACGTTGAGGATTAAATTTATTATTATACTAAAAGAAAATTATCCAACTAAAGAAAAAACCAGAAGGATTGAAGGTAAAAACCTGGTTAAATGTAATTAAGCAGTTTTGAAGAATAATTACCTGCATTGGAGATAACCAGAAATGAAATTTGGCAACAGGCATGTTTACGCTTTGTGCCAGACTGCTGTGTGCTGTGTACTCGTATTGCTCGATTAACGAACTTTCATGAGAAGATTTGACCGTAACCACCTCTGTTTTCACTACTTGAAGGTAATGTTCAATCTGAAAAAAGTAATTAAGAATGGTGATGCTTGTAAGTTTAAAGAGTTTTCTTCTAGTTCCTGTGGCTTATCTTTCAGATTTTACACCATATTACAAGGTTTTTTTCAAATCTATTCATTCTAAGTCTTTAATTTAATTCTAAAATTCAATCAAATCAATCAAAATACAAATTTGATTCAATCCAATTTTATTTTTAAAAAGTCAACAATTTAAATTTGTCTAATCTAAACTTGAATTAATCCGAACTCAAATTGTTTCAAACCCTAATTTGATCCAAATCTAACACAACTTGAATCTAAAGCGTTTTGAACCTAAAAGACATGAACATATAACCTGAATTAGAAGAGGGGACTAGAACATTAAATATCTGACTTATCATGACTAAATTCGAAAAACTCAAACCTCAAACCTAGTTGACTTGAATCTAAAAAAAATTAAATTCAAAACGATTTGAACTTGAAAAGATTTGAATTTAAAATTCACTCAAACTTGAAATGATTCAAATATGAGACTAACCAAAATGAAATGACCCGGAAAAATTAAAACTCAAATTGGATTAATATAAATTGGCCCGATTTGCCCAATTGATTAATCTAGTTTTTCTAACGGCTTAAGCTAAATTCAAAATGACTTAAACTCGAAAATATTTAAATTTAGAAATAATTCAAACTTAAAATGATCCAAATATGATACTAAACAAAATAAAATTTAATTTGAATTAATATAAATTAGCCCGATTTACCCAATTGAGTATCTAGTTTTCCTAATGGCAATTGCCATAATTTCTGCTGAAGAGTCACGCTATAGATTATAGATTCCTAACGAGTTCTTAGAATACAATATTGTTATTGTGGTTTAAATATGCACTTAGTATCTTACTCCACCAATTGATTGCTTTGTGGAAAAAGGTAGATAAAAAGAAGATTCACGGTCAACACATTGGCACTTAAAATGGAAAACGCGCAATTGAAACAGAAAGTATCATATGAAAGAATGAACTTACTGTAACATTTGCGTCTAAATCCTGGTGATTAATGAATGATAGACCGTTCAACTTGTCGTGGCTTCTACCGAGATACGGTATTAGTCGCTTCACATCACTTAGTACTCGGGGTGAAATTATTTTACCAAAGGAAAGATGGCCAATGACATGAGACATGTTCATTTGAGAAGAGTCAAAAGAATGGGCTCCTGAACGAGACGAAATGATAAGGTTGCCAGGAACCTGCATATTGCAACACCAAGTGCTTTCAGTTTTTAAGAAATAAATAAATGATTGGACAGACAAATAATACGTAAAATAAGTCCAATTGTCAGAATCTAATCTGGGATTGTAATTATCACCTTTTTCACACGCACGTATCCTTCAATTCTGCATCCTCCTGTCAATGGTGCTGGTCTATTCTTCTCTAAAGCCGGCTTCTGGTTCTCCAATGGAGTAGGTGAGACCAGTTCTTCCATTGCCTGGAAGAAACGACGATTGCAATGGTTCATGCATGCACCTTCATCTAATATGGTTTCTGAAACCGATCAGTAATTGGAAATAGCCATTTTAAATCAAATTTTAGGTGTACCTTAACCAGTGAGTCTGTATCACGATCTCCATAATAAGATTCATGTTCATGGTGTCCATCGTCATCCCTAAAGTACTTACAAGTCAGGCAAGGAAAATCCGCATACAGAAGGTTCAGCCTCATTAAATAGCTAGGAAGAAATAATCTTCTAGAATCTAGAGTTCGTGGTCAAATGAATGTGGAAGGTTAAAATAGGACATATACGAGCTTCATATACTCCTTTTTGGTTATTAATGCCTCTGGCAATAGTGGTGTCCGATTATTCCTTACAGAATCACTGCATGTGGAGAAAGTTGTGGAACTAAGCAAAATTGGCTAGTAAGATTTTAAGGCTTGCTCGATGAGATGTTTTGGAGAGTATGACTTGAGGCTCATATACAGATACTGTTATGAATTCTACTCCTTAACCCTTATCCAGAGTACAAGTGCTCTTTTTCTCTTCCTTTCCTCATTGATCAAACTATGCACTTACAATTAAGTTTGCAAGTATAGCAATTTTTTACAAAAATGAGTTATATAAGTGTAATTTCCATGAAACTACTATTATATCTACTATCTTCATAACTTCTCTCCCATTATACACTACAAATAAATGAACATGATTTCGTTCACTCTCATCACTCATAATTTATAACATGTTCTTGTGAATTAACCTATATTCCTCCCGTCACTTGTTTTATAACCATTCTTTGGGGTTAACTATTTTGGAAAGGCTATAGATAGAAGATTCAAAATTTTAAATTTTATTTAGGAGATTTCTTTTAATTGTTTAGCAACCTTAACACTCCAAAATTCTTTCTACAGCGTTCTTTTTACAATTTACAATAACCAATGTAATTCTTATCTTTCTCAGCCTCTTATTTGCTTCCATCATCACTGCCTGTCACCTTACTTATTTTTCATAAACTGCTCCAATCTTTCTCCATGAAATCTATTTTACTAAATTGTAACGTTTCGTACCTCTACCGAAAGAATCCTTTACAGTTTGTTGAGTAACAAGCAACGGTAAGAAAAGACAGAACCGGGGGGGGGGGAGCGGGAACAGGACATTAAGTCATTGACATAAGGCTAGCAAAGATATGTACAATAATATTATCTTTTACCACAAATCACTGCCTTTTCGGAAAATGCGAATGGATGGATACCCTTGAACGTGATGCCTGTAATGAAAAGAACACAGAACAAGGAAGCACACAGTAATTAGAAAACAAGAGAGAGAAAAAAAAATTAAACTTGTAGGAAAGCTATGGATAAAATACAACATTTGAAATAATTCTATATTAGAAGCAAAACAGTATTGTTTAAATAAATGAAGTGGTACCTCTAACACAAGTTAGTGGTCAAATAATGACATATAATCATATTCTAAGACAAAAAGTGTCAAAACAACAAAAAAAAATACCTCTTACATAAGTCAACTGCTTCGGTGCAATCAACTTTTGCCAAAATAATACGTCCATCCTTGTCTGGATCATACCTGTAAAAACAAAGGGCGCAAATTTCTGTGCTAAATCAAGAAACTGTGTACACACTAATTCTTTTGGAAAAAGAAAAATACGCCTGTTCAGACCTTTCTTTAATTATCTTTGCAGCTTTCTCCCACGATGATCTCTGAAACCAAAGAAACATTGTTGAGGAAACTTATAATAAGCTAAGAAGACACTCGAGCTCAAAATCCTAAAAAGGAACAGCTCTATGCTCATTATAAAGGAACAAGAACAAAAAACTAAGAAACACAAGAACAAAAAACTAAGAAACACCTTACATCAGAGAGGATAATAGAGGGTCATTACAATACTCACTTATCAAAAAAGGAAAAAAAATATATAGCTGGTCATAATATAAAAGTACATAATCACAACATTAGTTAATTGAAACAGAAGATATGGCAACTACATCAGCATCCTGTACAAAATTAGTTATGAATGATTCCTACACACAGCTGAAAAGCTAGACAATAATGCTTTCAGCTAGTACTTCAAGACAAAGATCATGCATGGATTACCAGGCGAGTGCTCCAATAGCACCAAGGAGCAAAAAAATTGACGACCAAAATTGGATGCCTGCAAGAAAGACATTAAAAGCAAGTAGATAGAGGTATTACCAAGATTAGAAATTAACAAAGAAAGCACCAAAGTGGGAATATACACACATAAATTAAATGGCTTGCGATTTTGTATTCAACTTACTCCTGTGAAAGTTTGGCAAAGCTATCACTATTCAATGATACGGAACCCTCAACAGCTTCATCATCAACTTCATCTCCGTGCTGACTGACGTGTGGAACAGGTTCTGAATGAAACTCAATAGCCTTGTGCCTTAATTGTGGATCTATAGAAAACTTTCGAATCGTTTTTGTTATATTCAACCTGTTCTGAAAACAGAAAGCACAAATTTAGTCATATGGACCGAAGTTTATATGTCAAAATGCCATCGAGGAAAAACATTCAGGCCTCTTGAAGAATGGAGTATGAATATAAATATTGACAGGAAAATATTTAAAAAATACTCAGGCATAGGCGTGTGGTATATTTCGTTTTCTTTAGCATAAAAATATTACGATATAAATTTACGAAAAAAATATAGGGAACAAGAATATAGCTTATCCAAAATTTTCCAGACATAATCTATGCCAGGCATTTGAACTTTGAAGTGCATTATTAAGTTTCCAGCCGGTAAAACATTTTGGAGCAAGGGCAAGATCCATCTTGTTGCGCGGAAGCGTGTGAAAGAGTAAAATTATTGTACTGAAAAATCACACTAAGTTCAATTCCCAGGAAAGAGAGGTGGATCACGAGGATCGCTTACATACCAGATCTTTCCTAGCCAGAATATCCCTCTATCGTAATTTAATAGCACAATAAATCACTACAATGACACTTGCAAAATATGCAGAACAAAAATAAAGAACACTAGAATTTTAACGAGGTTCAGCAAATTTTGCCTACGTCCTCGGGCACTACCAAATATATTTCACTCCAAAAATACAAGTGAAAGTTTACAAATAGGGAGAGAGAACAATTGCCTTAAGTAGAGAATGGCAAGTGTGGGATGAAGAAAGTAAGAAATGGTTAGGCTTATTTATTGTTGAGGTTCAAGGATCAACTTGCAATGTCCCTATACAATTAGGGACCAAAATTGCAATTATCCCATGCCAACTTTTAACCCAACTTGCCAACCAATTTTACTTTCTACTTTCGGTGCCCACCCTTTTTGACTTTTCAAACAATGGGTGGGTTCCAATAATCTCCACCTTGAAGATTTGATTAGGATAATCTTATCTTTACACAATTCTTTCTGCCTTTGACAACAATACTTGATAGTGCCTTCTTCAACTGTTAAACTTGCAGGATATTAATCAAGTTCAAACAATGTTCGAACTTGGTTGCTGTTACCACCTTGGTCATCATATCCGCGGGATTATTTGCAGTCTTGATCTTCTGAAGACAAATTTTCCCCTCTTCAATAATTTCCCGCACAAAATGGAATCGTACGTCGATATGTTTTGTACGTGCATGATAGACTTGATTCTTTGCTAAATGAATAGCACTTTGACTATCACAATACACGTTAATATGCTCCTGAACCAACCCCAAGGTTTTAGCCATACCTTGTAACCAAATAGCCTCCTTTACAGCCTCTGTTACAGCCATGTACTCGGCTTCTGTGGTTGGCAATGCAACTGTAGACTGTAGTGTAGACTTCCAACTTATTGGTCCTCCAGCAAGTGTAAACACATAACCGGTGGTTGATCTTCGCTTGTCCAAATCACCGGCATAGTCAGAATCAACGTACCCAATAACACCTTTACCAAGTGTATTATCCTGCTTGAACAGTAATCCAACATCCACGGTCTTCTGAATATACCGTAGAATCCATTTCACAGCTTGCCAATGTCCTTTTCCAGGATTATGCATATACCTGCTCACTATACTAACTGCCTGTGAAATGTCGGGTCTTGTACACACCATTGCATACATCAAGCTACCCACTGCATTAGAATACGGAACTTGCAACATGTATTCTCGTTCCGTATTCGTCGAAGGAGATAGTTGTGCAGAAAGCTTGAAATGAGAAGCCAACGGGGTACTTACAGGTTTGGTCTGCTCGTTCATGCTAAACTGCTGTAGTACTTTCTTCAAATACTGCTTCTGAGACAAGCTAACTCTGCCATGAGCTCTATCTCTACATATTTCCATGCCAAGAATCTTCTTAGCTTCACCTAGATCTTTCATCTCAAACTCGAGATTGAGTTGAGTCTTCAATCTCTCAATCTCAACTTTGCTCTTAGATGCTATCAGCATATCATCAACATATAAGAGCAAGTATATGAAAGTTCCTTCTTGTAGCTTCTGAAAATATACGCAATGATCAAATTTACTTCTTGTGTACCTTTGCCCTTTCATGAACTGATCAAATCGCTTGTACCACTGCCTCGGAGATTGTTTCAATCCATAAAGCGACTTTGTCAGTTTGCAAACCCAATTTTCTTTATCAGCAACATTGAATCCATCAGGCTGAGTCATATAGATTTCCTCTTCCAAATCACCGTGTAAAAATGCTGTCTTCACATCAAGCTGAACTAGTTCAAGATCATATTGCGCAACCAAGGCTAGCAAAATCCGAATAGACGAATGCTTCACAACTGGAGAAAACACTTCATTGTAGTCTATTCCTTCTTTCTGAGCGTAACCCTTTGCTACCAATCTAGCCTTGTATCGAATTTCATTTTTACCAGGAAATCCTTCCTTCTTTGCATATACCCATTTGCATCCAATTGCCTTCTTTCCCTTGGGCAGTCTCACCAACTCCCAAGTCCTATTTTTATGAAGAGACTGCATTTCTTCATTCATAGCTTGCTTCCACTTTACACCATCAGAGTTACTTATTGCTTCTGTGTAAGTGGAAGGAACATCATCATCTGCAATTGGAAGTGCATAGGCCACCATATCATCAAAGCGAGCAGGCTTACGAATCTCTCTTCTTGGCCTCCTATATGCAATTGAATCTTGTTGCTGTAGAAGTTCTTGGGTCGAAACTTCTTCATCATTTGTTCTTTCAATATTAGCTGGATCATCATTAACCTTTTCAAACTCCACCTGCTGCAAAGTACTACTGGTTTTGTCATCCTTTTGTGAATCCTCGTTCTTCATCATGGTTGATTCATCAAAAGTTACATCTCTACTGAAAACAATATTCCTTGTATCAGGACACCAGAGACGGTATCCTTTTACACCACCAGTTATACCCATGAATAATGCTTTCTTTGCTCTTGGGTCTAACTTAGATTCTTTTACATGATAATATGCAGTGGAACCAAAAACATGTAAAGAATCATAATCAGTAGCAGGTTTACCAGTCCATATCTCCATAGGAGTTTTTCCATTTATTGCAGCTGATGGCAATCGGTTAATTAGATGGCACGCATATGTAACTGCCTCAGCCCAAAATTCCTTGCCCAATCCAGCATTGGACAACATACATCGAACTTTCTCTAGTATAGTCCGATTCATGCGTTCTGCCACCCCATTCTGCTGTGGTGTATCTCGAACAGTGAAGTGTCGCACAATGCCCTCATCTTGACATACTTGTAGAAATGGATCATTTTTGTACTCAGTACCATTATCTGATCGAAGTCGTTTGACCTTTCGACCTGTCTGAGTCTCCACCATCTTCTTCCACTTCAGAAATGCATCCAAAACTTCATTTTTTCTTTTCATTAGATACACCCATACTTTTCTTGAATAATCATCAAGAAAAGTGACAAAATAGTGCATACCTCCCAAAGAAGCCACTTTGGTAGGTCCCCACACATCACTGTGAACATAGTCCAGAATTCCTTTCGTATTGTGAATTGCTGAACCAAATTTTACCCTCGTCTGCTTGCCCAGAACACAATGTTCACAGAATTCCAATTTGCAAGAATTTGCACCTTTCAACAAGCCTTGCTTCGCCAAAGTCTGCAAAGCTTTTTCACCAGCATGTCCCAATCGCCTATGCCATAACCTGGTAGCCTCTGAATCTGCATCTTTCGCAGAAGCTGTTGATGTTGATCCAATAACTGTACTTCCATTTAAATAGTACAAGTTATTTCTTCTAGTGCCTTTCATCACCGTCAATACCCCAGCTACTACCTTTAGTAATCCATCTCTCAAAGTGATTGTGAGCCCTTTAGATTCTAGGGCCCCTAATGAGATGAGATTTTTCTTCAGGCTGGGTACGTAGCGAACATCTGTCAAGACTTGGATTGAGCCGTCGTGATTCTTCAATTGGACTGTACCCACTCCCATTGTCTTACAAGCACTATCATTGCCCATAAGAACAATTCCACCTTCTAGCTCTTTAAGACTAGAAAACCAGTCCTTATTAGGACACATATGGTAAGTACATCCTGAATCCAAAATCCACTCATCCGTTTGACATGCCATTGCCATGCCAACCAAGCTAAAGTCTGACTCCTCATCATGCTCCGCTACACATGCATTAGAAATAGCCTTGCCCTTTTGTAGCTTAGGACAATTCTTTTTCCAATGCCCTTTCTCACCACAAAAGGCACATTCATCTTTGGCGGGTCTCCCTTTGGACTTACCCCTTCTACCAGGTTTGCTGCTGTGTGAACGACCTCTTACTGTTAAGACTTCTGCAGTTGTATCTCTGTGATCTCTTTTATCTTTCTTTCGAGTCTCAGATCTATACAACGCACTACAGACTGCATCAAATGTGATTGAATCTTTCCCATGAAGCAATGTGGTGGTAAGATGATCATATTCATCAGGAAGGGAATTCAACAACAATAATGCATTGTCTTCATCTTCAAATTTCTCATCCAAATTTAGCAAGTCTGCTAAAATTTTATTGAATGAGTTCACATGGTCATTCATCGACATACCGGGTGCATACGTGAACCGAAAAAGTTTCTTTTTCATATAAAGCCTATTTTCAAGACTTTTCGTTAGAAACTTTTCTTCCAATGTATCCCACAGCTTCTTCGCTGATGTCTCCCTCATGACGGAGTACTTCTGCTCTTTGGCCAAACATAGGCGGATTGTACCACACGCCTGTCTATTGATCTTGGCCCACTCCTTGTCATCCATCTTGTCAGGTTTTTCTTCAAGGGCTATATCCAGCTCTTGCTGACATAAGACATCCAGGATCTCACACTGCCACATACCAAAATTATTGGTACCGTCAAATTTCTCTACTTCAAATTTTGCATTTGTCACAGTAGTCCTTGCTGATGACGATGCTGCTGCCATTTTTCTCCTCAGTCCCAACTACTGTATACGTGAACAGTCCCGTATACGTGAATAGTGCCGTATACGTGAATAGTACTGTATACGTGAATAGTGCCGTATACGTGAATAGTACCGTAAACGGTCGTATTCCCCAAGTACGAACCTGGCTCTGGTACCAATTGTTGCGCGGAAGCGTGTGAAAGAGTAAAATTATTGTACTGAAAAATCACACTAAGTTCAATTCCCAGGAAAGAGAGGTGGATCACGAGGATCGCTTACATACCAGATCTTTCCTAGCCAGAATATCCCTCTATCGTAATTTAATAGCACAATAAATCACTACAATGACACTTGCAAAATATGCAGAACAAAAATAAAGAACACTAGAATTTTAACGAGGTTCAGCAAATTTTGCCTACGTCCTCGGGCACTACCAAATATATTTCACTCCAAAAATACAAGTGAAAGTTTACAAATAGGGAGAGAGAACAATTGCCTTAAGTAGAGAATGGCAAGTGTGGGATGAAGAAAGTAAGAAATGGTTAGGCCTATTTATAGTTGAGGTTCAAGGATCAACTTGCAATGTCCCTATACAATTAGGGACCAAAATTGCAATTATCCCATGTCAACTTTTAACCCAACTTGCCAACCAATTTTACTTTCTACTTTCGGTGCCCACCCTTTTTGACTTTTCAAACAATGGGTGGGTTCCAATACATCTCTTATAAGATTTAGTGATAAACAGGAGCATAAGTTATCCTTTTCAATAAAGTTAAGCAGAAGAAACACATCTGATGATAGATTCTTACAGTTCCCAAGGCATCACTCACGTCAACAGATGCAAATTCACATGAAACAGCTGGAAAACTGGAGATCAAAAAGAATTGTCAGCCAACCTAATTATCTATCATTAAAAATAAAGCTTGAAAAATGTTAAAGGATATTGAAGAAATAAACATACATATTAAGATCACTGAAACCGTAGCAACCTATGACAGCTTTGAAGAAAATCAATTTAGTCATGTTCAAATATGCATGCATGGTTAATTGGCACGTAGCAACATAAAGCCAACGGTTACCAAAAATCTGTCTAGAACTCTCAAAAGCAGCAAAAAGTACCCCCTGGAACCACAATATGATGTAATCTTATCGTTTATTTGCTAATCAAGCAAGAATAATACAACAGTCTTTTCTTGCTAAGCTAAATTGACACCAAATATGAGATCAAGCGGAAACTTAAGTATCGTCATGTTCTCAACACCTGAAATTCAATACTTTTCAAGCCACTACTGCCCAGTACACTGTCTATAAAAGTATATATACAAAGAAATAAAAATTTATATAACCACCTGTTCGATCTGCAAAGTAAAAATCCCTCTGCTTCTAATTTGACGTGAAGTTCACTTGGACCTTTGATATAGTAGCAATAAACAGCTATTATCACAGTTCAGCCAGGAATCATCCATGTACATGTACATTCACATATAGTGTATATATATACACTAATAGATATACTCAACCTATTCTTTCTTCTTCATTTTTTAACTTTTTAAACAAGACCGGACAAACAACCATGACAGGCAACATGATGATGCCTGTCAAAGTACAAGGCTAACTCTCACAGGACAAAGATTACCTCAACTTATTCCTATTATCTTTAATAAATGAGATAAAGATGATGCATCCATAAAGGAAATTGGGGGAAAAAAGCCAACAGCAGCTGTTACTTCAAGACCCAAGATCAAGACTGTATGCTAGGACACTGCCACATAAACCTAAAGACTTTAACTACATAGAGGCTTTCCAACCTAATGAGAACATCAGATGAATTCAATGTACAGAAAATGAATGCACCTGATGTTAAAATCAATGCGTAAAAAGTCCCCATCAGAACTATTGTCAATAATAATAGATGTCGAGGTGCTGACTGTTAAATATTTATTCAGTTCCTGCAAAATATATATCGCAAATTATAATTAAGGGGAATGGCAACGACTACTGAGATAAAAATATGTCAGATAAATGTTGTTTGGATAAAAAAAATCAACTCTACACACCAACCACGTCAAATCAAATCGAAGTTGAAGAACAGAAAAGCTGCCTACCATTCCAAATAAAAATATCATAGCCAATGCAGTTGCAATGGACAACCATCACTACACCAAAATAGGCTTTTAGCGGCGCTTTTTTAGGCCTTTAGCGGCGCTTTTTAGCGCCACTAAAAGTATTTGCGGCGCTTGTGAATGCCGCTATTGAACACGTCGCTAACTTTTGCGGCGCTTCTCCCACAAACGCCGCTAAAGACCATGTTCTTTAGCGGCGCTTTTCCCATAATCGCCGCTAAAGACCATGTTCTTTAGCGGCGCTTTCCCACAAATGCCGCTAAAGACTATGATCTTTAGCGACGCTTTTTATCTCAAACGCCGCTATAGAACAAACCTTTAGCGACGCTTCTCGCAAAAACGCCGCTAAAAACATATCATGCAAAAAAATTATTTTAATTAAATAATATTTATTTTTATGATAAATATTATATTATGTTTTATTTTTTTAATTTGAACTTTAAATATACTTTTAAGGATAAATAAAAAATTTATTTAAATTAAATTTTCTATGAAAATGATAAAAGAAGGCAAATAAAGAAAGTTTAAATAATAATAAAAATTAATAAAAGTGAGAAAATATAAATAATTAATAAAAATTAAAAATTGTAAACCTCGAAATTTTAGTAAAATCAACACCAATGCAATTCAAGCCATTGTTGAGTCTAATACAAGTGAAGAAACTAAGATCCTAAGAAGAGAATCCTATTTTACTAACAGCAGTAAAATATCCATACTTTGTCCAGTATTTATATCGAAAAATCAGATCGGAAGAAGCAATCTCTTTGCACACCACTTCAATTCCTAGTAAGGCCTTCGAAAGTAGTTGATGAAAGCCGGCATACACATCCGATCAATCAGCTTTTAGTTTCAGAATTTCCTTGGCGGTCCTTAAATGAAAATAGGGAACATTCACAGATTCCTCACCAGTCCACCACCTATCGAAATCAACCACAAGTCGTGCGGTCCCTAAATTTTCTGGCAGTATGGGAAAGAAGGGAAGTTGGTTTTCTGCAATTAAAAAAATTTTCTTTGCTGCTCATAGCAATTTGGTGTGACTTTGTTTTATCGCTAAATTTGCTGCTCATAGCAATTCGATTCATACTTTAAACTTTACTATGTATATTTGTAAAGTTGATAATCACATTCATTCATACTTTGCTGCTCATAGCAAGCACCTGCTACAAGACACTTTAATGAGGAATAAATCAAGGAAAATATAACAAAGGTATCCACTTACGATTCTTCTAAATCAATAACTTTAATAGCAACTTACTTGTTCAGTTCCTTGTCAAACCTGAAAATCAGGAAAGGCATCAGCTATCCATCTCATTTTCATTAATCATGATTCACGATTTAAAAAGCCAGAGCATATGCAACATGATTACAGGTAAGAAATGGGCATATAGATGTGTTGCAGTACAATTAGAAGTAATATTGCTGAGTACAAGGGCTAAATAAATCATTGAACATTCCAATTGGCCAAGTAGATTTTACACCAAAGGAAGGTAAACCATTGCAATCACAATTCACAAGTAAAACATAGACAACAATAAAAAAATTCCAATTTTTGCTATTAAAATTCCAGACAATTTCTTTACATGATAAACAAGAATGCTAAATCAAAACATAGCATCTATGATAAGTTAAAATGTTAAAAGAATTATTAACACTAGAACAAATAGATATTCAGATGAATCACGTGTTACGAGACCCGATTCCTCACAAAGTTAACATAAGTTTTATCACTTAAAAACGTAGTTAAAAAACCACCAAGAGAAGCACACACTTGTTGCAGTTCAGCATGTTTCATTAGAAGCATTAAATCCCCATACGAATGAGATGTTTGTACAACATTGAGAGCACTTGCCATAGCTTGACCAGTCTGCCGACAAACATACAACTTAATCAATAATCTAGAAAACCCGACACTACATATTTTAAATCATCTAATAAAATTATTAATTTTTCAGTATTATTAAAGTAGAAACCATTTTAAATGCAGAAGTAAATGGTTTCAACTATAATTCAGACAGAAATTCAAATTTTCAGAGAACACATGAGAAAACAAAAGGACAAAAGAAAAAAATAAAAGAGTCAAAATTCCCAAGAACGAAACTTAAAATCTTCTCTTGACTACCCTTAAATTCCATTCTTTTATTATTAAAGTTGAATACCCAGTATGAAAAAAAAAGAAAATAAAAGAAAATGACAAGCAATAATTTGAGGAATATTTATTTTTCATCAGTAAAATTGAACACCCAAAAAAACCAGATTTGTTAATAAACCAAACACACATAAAGAAACAGAACACAGCACAGTTCTGGAAATCTAAGAAGTAAGGGAGAATCAACTTTCCTTTAAAAAGAAAACCAACCTTTCCAGCTTAAAACAATACTATTTGTTTTGTCCGTCGGAGGTAATTGATGACATTCTGCAAACCAGAATCACCATGTGAATCTGGAATAGAACTTTCAGCAAGTGCAGAACCACGGTCTTTCTCAGCAAACTGAATATGTATAGCTTCAATCCGGCTGTGTAATATCTTGTTCTGAAGAACATATGACAAAAGATCATATTAATAATCATAGAAAACTGCATTTTTCTACTCTTGCATTAAAATAAAACTACAAAATATATTCTGGTTTGCAAACAAATCAAGACTGCAAAAATAAAATAAAATAAAACATACCCACTATCACCTAGAACAATTACAGAAAATGTAGAAATATAACTTAGATAAAAACCAACCATACTCTCGAGCAGGATAATTTGCAGAAGAGATTTCAGCAGTTCGTTTTAGATTGTCTGAATGGCATATAGCTATAGGCTTGCATTTAATTTGTTTTTTTTTCTAGTTTTCCACGAAAAAAATGATCGGTTATTTCCAAATTTTTTCTTTCACTGAAAATAATCTCAAAAAAATATATACTGAAAGCAATAGAAATAAAAAAGAACACCTATTGAACAGGAGGAAGTGCGGCTCTTTTTAGTTTTTCTCTTGACATTTTCCCTTGATATCCTCTTTCACTTCTTGTTCTTCAATGGAAAGAAAGTACTGATTTTTCTTCTTCTTATTCAGAAGGATCTGATTTCTTTTTCCTTCTACTGATTTCTTATTCAATGGGAAGTTTCAGTCTTCTCTTTCACCTCCTCTTCCTCCGGTTTCTTGCCATCTAGGGTTTCCGTCGCCATAGAAATCACCAGTAAAATTAAAAGGAAACTATACATTCCCTTGAAAGCCTAAAATTAAAAGAAACCTTAACAGATTGAGAGAAAAGGAGTAGCGATGGTGAGTGAATTCAGTGCAGTGAAATGAAAAGGAAAAAGAAGGGTGATTGGCGTAGGTGTATTGACTTGGTGTTGCTGGAAATGGGAAAGTTGGGGGCAAATTTTGAGATAAAAAGGTAAAAAGAATTAAGTACAATCTTTTATTTGGGGGGCGCACGGAGATGAGAAGAAGAGGAGTAATGAGCGGGTAACCAAAATAATTTTTTCGGAATTGGGCGGGATTTTAATTAGTTTTTGCGGCGTTTTTCATAAAAACGCCGCTATTTTTTATCTTTTGTACCATTCGACAAAAATAATCTGTGAAATATTTTTTGTGGCGTTTTTAAAAAAAACGCCGCTATTGCTAATCTTTTGCGGCGTTTTTCTAAAAACGCCACAAAAAATTATTTCATTTTGAATAAAACGCCGTCATTTTGTTCTGTTAAAATTTTTTTATTTTATCAGCTAAAAATTATTAGTTAAGTAATTTTATAAAACATTTATTATTATTATTTATAAATTGATTTTTTATAAAATAAAAAAAACTAAGTACTCTCAAAATAAATATTTTATATTTTAATAAGAAAACAAATAATAAAATAACTGTAATTAATTATTAAGTTAGAATTATCCAATGTAAGCAATCACTCTCTCAAATATCAAATTTCTATTAAAGATTGAAACGTTAATCATGATTTCAAATTATTATTTTCCAATCTAATCTCCATTTTATTAGATATATTTTTTTCTAACTAAAATATAATTACTATTATTTTGCTTTTATTTATTTATCAATATAATTACTATTAATACTAACTAAAATATAATTACTATTATTTTACTTTTATTTATTTATTTATCATTATTTTTTAAATCTAATATTTAAATATATAAATTAAAAAACACCAATTAATCCTAAACCCTAAATCGTAAAATAGAAACTCTAAACCCCTAACCCCTATCTCCTAAACCCTAAATCATAAAACAAAAACTCTAAACCCCTAACCCCTATTTTACAATTATATAAGAACTTAATTGATATATAAATTAAAAAATACTAATTAATCTAAACCTTAACCCAACCCCGAATATCTAAACCCTAAATCACTAACTCTTAACCTCTAACATCTAACCCCTAACCCCTAACTACTAACCCCTAAACCTTATTTAATGCTAAAATCAATTTTCCAGTTTTGTTATGCTAAATTTTTTTTATAAATTAATTTTTATAAAAATAAAAAAAACCAAGTACTTTCAAAATAAATATTGTATATTTTAATAAGAAAACAAATAATAAAATGGTTGTAATTAATTATTAAGTTAGAATTATCCAAATTAAATAATTAACTATATATCCATATCATTTTTATTTTTGTATTTTTTCTTATAATTTGGTCCTCTCCAAATAAATAATTATACTTAAATATCCATATCAATCTATTACTTTTTTTAACTTATTTATTAATTCTATTTAAACTAATATTTAAATATATCAAATGGTTTAGATTAATTTTTTTTAAATATAAAAGCATTAATTAATTGTATAAAATTTTATCATTTAACAAATTTCAAGTAAACCTTAACCTTAAACCCTAAATTAACCATTCAATACATATAAAGTCTATCTATTATATATCTCTTAAATAATTTAAACTATATACTCATAATTTCAATATATTTGATTTATTATTATCTCTTTTACAATTATATAAGAACATATTTAAAATATAAATTAAAAAATAAATAATCTAAACTCAAAACCTTAACCTGACCCCGAATTCCTAAACCTTAAATCTCTAACTCTTAAACCCTAACATCTAATCCCTAAACCCCTGACCTCTAAACCTTAAATCCCAACCCTTAAACCATAAACGCTAATCCATAATCCCTAAATCCATACTCCCTAAACATTAAAATATAAACTCCTAAATCGGCCTTAAATCTTAAATTAATCATATACCCTAACTAAAAACCCTAAACAAATTTATTATTATCTCTTTTACAATTATATAAGAACATATTTAAAATATAAATTAAAAAAATAATTAATCTAAACCCAAAACTCTAACCAGACCCCCAAATCCCTAACTTTTAACCCCTAACACGTCTAACCCCTAAAGCCTTAACCCTCTAACCCCTAAACCTTAAATCCCAACCCTTAAACCATAATCTCTAAACCCATACTCCCTAAACTAAAAACCCTAAACTATAGTGATAATTAATTCAATATTTTAAAATTAATACTATTTCTTTTACGATTATATAAGAAAATTTTTAATATATAAACTAAAAAACAATTAGTAATCATGTACCCAAAAAACTTTAAAATTATTTTAAATAATAGTATTTTAATTTTTCCATGTGTTTTATTTCAAATTATTTCTATCTGTCATTATTTTTCTGAAGATTTTAAATATTCAATTAGAAATAAATTGAATTTCATTTAATATAAATAAACCAATTAAGATAAAATGCTTTTAGCGGCGCTTCTTAAAAAACGCCCCTAAAGACCAGAGCTTTAGCGGCGCTTCTTAAAAAACGCCGCTAAAGACCAGAGATTTAGCGGCGCTTCTTCAAAAACGCCGCTAAAGACCAGAGCATTAGTGGCGCTTCATCAAAAACGCCGCTAAAGACTAGAGCATTAGCGGCGCTTCTTAAAAAACGCCGCTAAATCGCTAAAAACTCACGAAAACGACGACGTTAGGTTTAGGTTTTTGCGGCGCTTTTTGTAAAACGCCGCTAATGCTCATTTTTAGTGGCGTTTTTAGAAAAGCGCCGCTAATACTCGATCTTTAGCGGCGTTTTTTATATAGCGCCGCTAATGATTGATTTTTAGCGGCGTTTTTTATTCAAACGCCACTAAAAACGCCGCTAAAAGTCTGTTTTTGTGTAGTGCATGCACTCGATACCGATGCCTCTGTCAAATCTCTAGGGAATTTCCTGCAGAAAAAGAAAATAATAATTGATGAAAATCATACTACCACGACACTTAACATTTACTTAACCATACAATAGATATCCTTGAAAAAAAACAAAAAACAAAAACAAAAAAAACTTTAAGAAAAGGAATTTTAACCAAGAATTTCAGCAGATGACTTATGCTATAATTGGTAACCTCAACGTGAAATTGAAATTTGAAATGCATGTATAAATTAAGGTTAAATTTTGAATTCATTGCTTAATGTATATATTAATGAATTTAAAAGGTAAACATAAATGTTATATTTACGTATATTTTATTACACAAATTACACTATTTTGAATTTGAAATTTAAGCTCTCAAAAAACTTAATCAGAGAGATAAACCTCAATATCTTTGAACGAAGAATTTCAGCTCATACGTCACATTACTAACGAAGTCTTAGCAACCAAACAAGAATTCATCAAATTCATTGAAACGGATAATAAACCGAAGCTAGCAGGTAGCTTTCATTTTCCAGTACATAAATAAATAAAAAAGAACTTTCAAACCTTATAAAATGCTTAGATCCATAAAAAAATTTCAAACTTAAATTAATTCGCATCAATCATCGTAAACTTTTAAAAGAAAGAATGCGATCTACGAACCTGTAAAAATCAACGGCTTTGAACTTGCTTGAAGAAATCATGGCTGATATTAATCATTCAAAATCAGATTTCAAAAGAGAAATATTTTTGAAATGAATATATATATATATAAATTAAAAACAGAAATTTAAATTCCAAGAAATCTGGCAATTGAAAAAGAGCATTCTTTCCGAATGGTTGTACGAGGGAGAAGCAATAGCGTTTAAGTCTCGTTCCTTTTATACGTGGATTTCTTCTTCTTCTTCTTCTTTTCATACTTTTATTATTTTATCTTTTTTTTAATACAGGTATTCTTTTATATAGCTAGCACTAATTAGACCGACTGGATTACCCATTCAAACCTAAATGTCACTCCAAATTTGATAAGGTTTGAGTAAAAATATTATATCAAAAAAATAGATTTGAGAAAAAAATTAGGTTCAATTAAAATATGAGTTAGACTCAAGCTTGAACATTTAAGATCCGGCTCGACCCATTTATAAGTTTATAATATTTTATATTATGCAATTTATGACACATTAAAAAAACCTATACTAAATACAAAATATTACTCTAATATAAACATTAAAATAATATTAAGATTACTATATAAAAATTTTCAATAAATAAAAAAGGTATAAAATTATTAAATATTAAAATAATATAATATAAATACTTTAAAAAATAATATGGACGAGCCTAAAATAGAATTAGGTTAGTCTTTTGCAAATATAGACGAGTTTGGGCAAAATTTTTTGCCCATGTTTTGGATCAGGTCGAGTTTGGACAAACATAAAGTATGTTATTCTCGTACTTAGGCTCGGCTTGAACCCGTCTCAACCCGGCACACGAGCACCTCCAACTGTAATTGACTACAAACAAGGCTAGCTACATTTTGCAGGAAAATCAAAGTGTTGTTCTTTAAAGTATGCTATGTAAGATAAATGAGGGCAAATATGAGTAATAATTTCTTTTTGAATATTTCAATATTTATTTAGGTTAATTATTAATGAAACTTAGTAAAAAAAAGATTATTAATATTTGAAAGGTAATGTAAGAGGTTGAGTTAAGGTAGTTAGTATTCTATTGATGGCTACATTGTTTTTTATAAGAATCAGTGCCTATCATATCGATCTGTTTTGCTGTATCGTTTTAAATTTATCGATATTTAAAAAATAATTAATATATATAATTAATATTTACAAATATCAAATGAATGATATTAAATAAATTTCAGATGTAAAATATTTATGCGTCAGTTGATCATGCACAATGTTCCTGACGGTGTAGTCAAAATTTGACAGAATGGGCCGGTGTGACCGACACAAGCCGAAATCCTCATTGGTGTGGAATAGAGATCAGTTGGGTGTTTTGTTTTACTACTTGAACAGTATGCATCGACAAGTGCAATTAAAATCGATGCAGAATCGATTACATTACGGTGAGTACTCGAATTGGGTTGTTGAAATTACTAAATGAAGCCAATACAATACAGTGGTAAAGCAAGGAACTTTGTATTGGAGGGTCGAAATGAAGTTAAAAATTTTTGGAAGGGCCAAAGTTAAAAAATATTTATATTAAAATGGTTGAAACTGAATTATTAATATTTAAAGTGGCCAATAATGCAATTTTTACATATAATTAAAAAGGGCAATATTGAAATATCTCTTATTAAATTAATTAAATTTAAAATATTTACAAATTTTTTTCTTACTTTTTCTTCTCTTTTTCTTCTTTAATGTCACATTTATTTTCTTTTTATTTAATAGGAAACATTGAGATTTTTTTTTCCTAAAAACCGGTAAATACATTTATTTTACTTCTCATTGTTTCTATATTTATCTATTAATTATTTTATTTTATTTTATTATTTATGATATATATATAAAACTAATTATTTATAATTTTTACTCAGTAAGTATCCATAGGACTAGTATTTTATTAAAAATAAAAAAATTAGGCCATAAATAAATATATTACTCTAAAAATAAAAATTGTGAAAAACGATATACCAAAATTTATTGATGTCGATAAGTACTAGTATTAGAATAAAAAAAAATATGTCCACCAATATAGTGTTAATAATCTTGAACACAAATATTTTAAACAAGACATGACGAATTATTTGGCTCTCAAATTTTACAAAAAAAAATATTTTAGCTCTCTATTCAAATTATCGCCTTTTTTAGCCCCTAAATATGTCTTATTTGTCAAATCACTCCAAAATGGATGAAATACTTAACTTTAGAATGTGGCATACATGTGGACTGCCACATGATGACATGTCAACATTTAAATGATTTTTAAAATTTATAAATTTCAAAAAATTATATTAAAAATCATTAAAATTACTTAAAAAGTATAAAAAATAAAAAAATATTTTTTAAATTTTTTAAAAATTCATTAATTGCTAATATGGCATGCACATGATAATCCACATATATGCTACGTTAGCAATGTTAACAAATGCTAATTTTTCTATCCATTTTGGGGTGATTTGACAAAAATGCAAATTCAAGGGTTATAAGAGGCGAAAAATTAAATGAAATGGCTAAAATTACTTTTTTTTGTAAAGTTAAAGGGTCTAAAAAGTCATTATGCCTATAAACAATTGTATGAACTTTCAAACAGACCTGTTCAAGGGAGAAGTTGCCTGCTTAAACTTGAAGGCTTGCTCGAAATTTGAAAGGGATCGGATAAAACTATTAAGTCCAAAAGATGGGGTTGGCCTAAAGATTTTAGCTCATTTAAATTATGGGTTGGACTCAAACTCCAACATTCAAGGCTTGAGTTCGGCTCAATCTATTTTATATGTTTATAATATATTATATTATATTGTTTTTATATATTACATAATTGGTAAACTACACCCATGGTCTCTCTAATATAGGATTTGTTCTATCTTGATAACTTCAATTTTTTTTCCAATTTAATCACTCTAAATAAGATAATTATGCAAATTAGCCATTGCCATTAAAATTTCCGTTTTCTTTTAACGGATTGTTAATGTGGGACATTAGTACATTGAGTGTCTGATGTGTGACATTTTTTTGTTGACTTTTGGCTAAAGTTTAAGGACCTTCTTATAATTAGTCCAAAACTTTTCCCCTAAACTTTATAGAGAGGTCTCGAAACTTTAGTCAAAAGTCAAGAAAAATACCAAGTGTCAGATACTCAATGTGCTAATGTGCCACATCAACAATCCATTAAAATAAAATGAAAAAAAATTAACGATCGTGACTAATTTGCATAATTAACTTATTTAGAATGATTAAATTGAGAGAAAAAAATTGAAGTGAACAAAATATGATAGACTCTATTATACTAACCAGGGGTGTAATTTACCTTTACGTAATTTATAACATACAAAAATTAAATCTATAGTAATGTACCATATTATAAGGTAAATATTTAAAAAATTAAATAACACATAGAAAATTTTAACAAATAAAAATATATATAAAATTTTAAAATAAAAATAATAAAAATATTATTTTAAAATAAAAATATATTAATATCATATTTAAACCTAATTCGATCTTTATTCGGCCCATCATCTCAAAACATTATCGGATTGGCTGAATCCAACCTAGATAAAGAAATTATTCTTTGGGTCATTATTTTGATTTATTCAAGTCGTTCTTATATTAACCTAAAAGAATAAGTAATATTGTGGTTTTAGTCTATTTACCATATTGAAATTTGACAATTTATTTTTATATTTTAATTTAACATAAGCATTTTCAATAATAAAATTAATTTATATAAATAATAAATATCAATATATATTCAAATTTAAATTTAAATTTAAAAATATAAATTAAAACTCAAATTTAAGTATACAAGAAGGACCAAACTTAGAATTTATCCAAAACAATAATTTAAAAGGAAACAAGAATCGCCTGTTTTTAAAGCAACCCTCGTTATAAAATTTCGATTACCAAATTAAAATTAATCTAGGGTTTTCCTCTTCTCTTCGTAGTCTCCCAAATATCTTTCCTTTGTCTTATCGAATATGATGCAACAACCAGCAGCTGGAGGCGTGGCTCCGCCACCTTCCATGGCGGCCGATCAGTCTCAGACTCATCAGTACCAGCAACAACCGCAGTCGCAGCCCTGGATGATGATGTCTCAACAACAGCAGGGTGGTCAACCGGTTCCTCCACCTACCGGTTGGACGCCGCAACCTGTTCCTCCGCCCACTCAGATGCAGCAGTACTCCGCCGGTTCTGCTGCTGCTGGCTCCGGTGAGATTCGATCTCTTTGGATCGGTGATCTTCAGCCGTGGATGGATGAGAATTACCTCATCAATATCTTTGCTCAAACTGGAGAGGTAATTGATTTGTTATTGATATATATATTTGAATAATTTGAATAAAAGTGAAAAGTCTTTTAAGTAAATAGAAAAAAAAACATGTTTAATTTAATTTAGTAAGGAGGTGCGGACATGCCATAGGACTCTAATATTTTCCGTAGAAGTCCTTCTGTATTTGAATGAATTTATTTTCTTTTGATTTTTAGGTAAAGCTTAAAAGTAAATAGAATTAAGTTATAATTCAGCAAAACTTTAATCTTTGGGTTTTTTAGGTGGTTTCGGCTAAGGTGATTAGGAATAAGCAAACTGCTTTACCGGAAGGATATGGGTTTATCGAATTTGTGTCCAGTGTGGCAGCTGAGAGGGTTTTGCAGTCTTATAACGGGCTGCCAATGCCAAACGCTGAGCAGAATTTTAGGTTGAATTGGGCATCACTTGGATCTGGGGAAAAGAGGCAAGAAGAGGGTCCTGAGTACACAATCTTTGTTGGGGATTTAGCAGCTGATGTTTCGGATTACATGTTACAAGAGACTTTTAAGGCTGTTTACCCGTCTGTTAAGGGTGCAAAAGTGGTTACTGATAGGACCACAGGACGGTCAAAAGGTTATGGATTTGTGAGGTTTGGTGATGAATCTGAACAGATGCGTGCCATGACTGAAATGAATGGGATGTATTGTTCAACAAGGGCAATGCGGATTGGACCAGCTTCTAATAAGAAGCCTGTCACTGGTCAGCCGTATCAGAAAGGTACAATCTTGTGGTTTATATAGTGTTCAGTCTTCATCTTGGTTTCCATATGAATTTGCTTGGTTGTGTACAGGATTCATTGGCCTTGATTTATGCTATGGTACTTTGACTTGCCACGTTGAGTGCTAGTTGGTTAACTTTTTCTTGTGGTTTTTACTTTCATAAGGTGCAGTTACACTTAAAAGTTCAAATTCTTTCAGTTATGCACTTGAAGATTGGCTGAATTTACAGAAATTCATTTCATTCCAGTTTTCCTTTGTAAACTTGGGCACATTTAATTATATTAAAATAGGCATAAACTTATATAAAACTCATGTTGTCTTAAAGCAGGACATCGAGAGGCTCTCATTTTGGGGGGCCTGGAACTGATATCAGCTGAAATGATTCCACTTTAATGCGTGGCCTCATTTTAGGTCAGTTACTTTGTTTTTGTCGTAAGCTTCTTTTTCTCGTGACAGTATTTGTCCTACGTTCGCAAATTAATTTTCCAGTTCCTTATTAACTTTTCCAGTCAAGTTCAATTTGTTTCAGTTTCCCAACATGTTTCCTTTATCTCTTGTTTTACTTTTTTTTTACAAGTCTTGAAACTTTTTTCGTCATGGATCAGTTACCTTTCTATACTTGCATATGTTTACACACTCCTTTTTATTTCCTTTGAAGTCAAGCTGTAATGCTCAAAACTAGGTGAAGCAGCCATCTGTAAAGTTGTCATGGATGTCATCATGCACCATTCTATTAATTAACCTTGGCGCAAGTTTTGTTCTTTTGCATTTCAAATTTGTGTTGGTTTTTAAAATTTTAGTAACTTCTTTGTCCTTATTCTATTGTTCTGTTGCACTTGAGGACAAATTCAGTCAGGAAAGAAACCCAGAATTTGTAGTTAAGTCCTTGCCCAGTTTCTGGGTTAAAATGGATGTGGATCAGTCATCTGTCTATATTGCCTAAGCCTAACTAATGGAGCATCTGCATATAAATCTACAGTATTATTAATTGCATTTTTAGCAGATATTTTTCCACTTGTCATTTGAGGTTGTTTATCATTTCAAGTTTAGAAGAATCTCGTTGGTTCTTAATACATGCTTCATCTTGCCATTTTTTGGCTTCTAATACTCTAGGTTTATGTGAATGCAGAGAATGACAAAAGTATTTTTAGAATTTAGGATTAGTTTAGGAGATAGGTTCTTTCTAGTTGAAAGTAATTATTGAAGTTGAACTTGTAAATCATTCAATTGAAGCACCAGCAGCAATCTCTCTTCCCTCCCCCTTCCAAAAATCTGGTGAAAGGAAGAGAAGATTTTCATGTCAATTAAGGAGAGAAGATGAGTCTCTGATTTTATTTCCTCATATCCCCCTTTCACCCTGAGGTTAATAAAATAATGGAACTTTAGTTATTCCTTGAGTTTAATATGTAATTGATGTTTTCTTTTTCAGCTGTTAGTGGATTCTGTTATTTTAATACTTATGATTTCGCCTGGTGATGGTAAGCCTTGATGTAACCCAGAGGATGTTTATAGTTGCAATTGTAACTGTTTGAGTGATTATGTGCGGTGGTTTGTATTTTTGTTCTTTTACATACCATGGAGAGAATTATTTTGAAGTGCTTATTGAATTAACTTTTTGTTACCATTAGCCTGTTACTTTATTTGAATGTGTTATATTTCCTCAACAATGTCTAATTTGAGTTTATAGAAGCAATGATGCTATAACTTTATTACATGACATCTGTAAACAGGCTTGGGGTTTTCATAGTTAACATGAAATATGTAGTTTTAGGAGAAAAAAAAGGAAAGAAAAAAAATTGTTGAATCAGTTATGAGTTATTGTGGCAATATGAAAATGTTAACATTCAGGGATGGCACCACCTTTCACTATTACATGATCCATTATCACCTGATCCTATGGTAGTTTAAACGTGTTTGTGATTTGCAGCTACTTACCAGAATGCTCAAGGAAATCCTGGCGAGAATGATCCGAGTAACACTACAGTGGGTAGCTTTTGCTCATATTTTGATCTCCATTATTTCATTTTATGGCCAACTGAAAATCTTACACGCTTAAATGCAGATATTTGTTGGTGGTTTGGACCCCAGTGTTTCTGAAGACCAATTAAAACAAATATTTAGCCAACTTGGCGAGGTAGTTCATGTAAAAATTCCTGCTAACAAGAATTGTGGTTTTGTTCAATATGCTAACAGGTAAACATTAAATACCATGTTCGATTTTGGTATATGAAGTATCAAATATTATTTCATGGTATTAACACATTCTGCTATATGTACTTTAGGGCTAGTGCGGAGCAAGCTTTATCGGTTCTGAACGGTACCATTTTTGGAGGAAGAAATGTTCGTCTTTCATGGGGACGAAGTCCTTCAACCAAACAGGTTTTGTATATAAACTAATAGTTCGTTTGTAAATAAACCCAAGCTACATGCAGCAAATTAAGAAGACTATTTGAGTTTCAGGCTCAACCTGATCCAGCACAGTGGAACAGCGGATATTATGGATATGCTCAAGGATATGAAGCATACGGATATGCACCTCCTCCCCAAGATCCTAACATGTACTATGGTGGCTATCCTGCTGGATATGGGAATTACCAACAACCAGGGGCTTATCAACAACCCCAGCAGGTAAAAATGATTTCTACCGCTCATTATTATTTTCCTAGTGATTTCTGGAAACGCGGACTAGATCTGCTATCCATTCAACAAGTGGTTTAGGGTAAACTAAACTTACGATTTGATCACTCAACTTCAAAAAGTTGCAAAATAGTCATTCAATTATTCAAAAGTTTTCATTTAAGTTACTAACTAGACTGTTAAGATTGCTGTTGTATGGCTTTATCTGTCGGTACCTTTTCCACCAATAGAAAGTTCTCTTTCTCTTTTATAATTTAGTTTTTTTCATAAAATAATTTTAGATGTTATGAATTTGCGAACTAAAATATAAACAGCTTTTTTCTTGATCTCTAACATTAACCTTCAAATCAAGTTGGATTTAAGGAATGCTCTTTTATTCATCGAGGGATACTAATATACCATATAAATCGTCGAATCGTCGCTTGGGGTTCAATAGCTGGACTGTAAAAATTAAAAAGAATTTAACAAGCTAATGACTTCAATAAAAACTTTTAAATAGTTTAGTAATTTAATTGAAAACTTTCAAATAATTTAATGATTTAAATTAAAATTCCTGAATAGTTTAGTGAGTTTTGAGTTTAACATATCCCGTGATTTATTATTTACAACTGTGCTTAATTTGTTTTATTTTCATTCTACCTTTGTAGTGAGTTGCACTCATTTCAGCATCTTTCAAAACTGGTTCAGTTCGGTCCAGGCCACAGTTTGGTGTTGGTTTGATCTTGACATGTTTCAAGGTTTGTGGATTTTCTTAGTTGTTGTAGAATTTGTGGTGGCTGGCATTGGGAGAGTTCTGTTCCTTATTTACCCTTTTTTTCTATATATAATATCTACATATATTATGGTTGTTTTACTTTACCTTTCTCTTAAGCCTCTCTTCTTCACAGTTCATCGGTCATGCACTATTAGTGGAGTTTTCTTTTCATAATATATATATAAAATATTTATGTCATAGCAGTTGTATGGAATGATGCTTTTTAATGGTTACTATATTTATGCCGTGTTTTAATTTTTTTTTGTGCTATGCTTAAATTGAATTGGTCATATTCGACCCATGTTGTTTGTTTCTCCAAATAATTTGACTAAAAATGCAATACATAAATTATTTTTCTCTTATAATAATAATTTGATTGAATACAGCAGTTGATGCTTCTTCAAATGGCTTAAGTATAGTAAAATGATTCTTTTTTATACTTGTTAAATCTGATTTAAAGATTTTTTTTCCTCAAATTAGTTTTATTTCATAAATTAAACAATTTTTAATTTTTTAAACGTTTTAGCCTAAATATAAACGTATTAAATTCTCATGTGTTGGGGCATTAACATATAAATTATCAGTATCTTAATCACTGTCAAATTTTAAAAGCAAAGTACCAACATATCATAAATCATTTCACATACATCCCAATGGTTCATCAATTGATATGTTTTCAACGTTAAATTTCAATTTCTTGTTCTGTTATCTTTAATAAGTTCATTTATTAAGTACCAATTAACAAACTTACAAAATCTTTTATCGGATCCCTCGAGCATTTTGAATTTCTAATTTCTTAAAAGAGATCATATTTTTTTCTCATTCTTCACCGAATCATGTTATTGAATCACATAAAATTTACCTTATGTATGAAATATGAGATGAGAGAAGAAAAATTATATTTAAATTAAATTTAAAATTATAAAAAAATATATTGGTAAATGTCATTTAGTCATATAAAAAAAATTCAATTTCTATCAATATGATTGAATACTAAAAATAGCATCGCCCTTTGTGATAATCAACACTAATAAATTCATTGATCCACACAGTTATTTATGTTCCAGTCAAAGATTCAACAACTTCCACAACTCTACTTCCTCATATAAAGCTCTGGGTTAAGGAGTTACTCAGAAGGCAACCAGTTGAAGAATATTTCACTCTTGAAATTCCATCACACTAATGATAAAGACCTAAATCAAACCTCACGCAAGGATGTTTGCCAAAGCTAAGCTAAGCTCTCATTCTTAATGTTCCATGTCACATTAATCTTAATATTAGTCAAATTTTGATTGAATTATTAATGTGTTGAGCTATTCAAACAAACAACGTTTAGGTCAAATTATTTAATTTGAAAAATAAGTTTAGATAAAAAAATTAAGTTCATTTAATATATGATTCGGATTCGAGTTTGAACATTCAAGATTTGGATTCGGCTTAGTTTTTTTTTTCTTTATATGTATTATGTTATTTTATATATATAGCTTACTATTTGGTACATTGATAGTGTGTTTTTTATTCCTATATATTTATTTTTAAAATTTTTTTGTTCCCCTATTAGACACTTGTCAATCCTTTTACTTATGGAATCTAAAAATTCCATTGACTATACCAAATAATATCCCTATATATTAAACAATTTATAACACATACAAATTAAATATAAAAAAAATTAAGATGGCTATGTATAAAATTTTAATAAATGAAATACATATAAAATTATTAAATTAAAAATAATATAAACATATTTTTAAAAATTCAAAAAAAAATAAACGAATCTAAAATGAACTTTGAGTTAGCCATTTACAAATATGGACAAAATTTGACAAAATGATAGACTCATATTTTAAACAAAACATGACTTAAACAATCATAAAATATATTAATATTATGTTTAAATTTGACTCAAACCTAACCCGGCCCATAACATTTATTCCAAGCTTTCCAAATTCTCCCGATTATTGTTTGTAAGTGGCCATTACCTCATTCAAATGATTTATTATAGTATAAATATAGATAAGTATCGATTAATTATAATAGACAATGATTCACACATCACAATTAAAAATGGTAAAACTTAAATCCATTATTTAAAATTCGTGATTGTAAATTTTAAAATTAAATATTTATTTTGAAAGCTTAAAAATTAAATATATATAAATTTTGAAATATCAAAAATTAAATATTGAATTTTCTCAATAGCAGGTTATGTTATTAGCCTTAAAAACTTAGTACTACTTAGCGAGAAAATAGGAGATTTCCTCTCTATACCATCCCACTTCGTCTTTCAATTTCTTTGGGTTCTTTCAAATCCGAATTTCTCTTTTTTCTTTTTCTTGCGGCAGATTTTTCCTCTATCAGGTAAATTATGGTTTCCTTTTACTTTAACCCGAGACTTTTTTAAGAAAAGGAAAAAAAAAAAAACTTTGTTGGGTTTGATTCTTTTTTCCTGTTTAATTTTGGCAGAGATATGGGTTTTATTTGGTTTCTGATTAAATGCAACGAAAATGGAGAATTGGGTCATTGGGACTTGTTAATTTATAGCCAAAAGGTTGCAAAGAAGCATCAAACTTGGGGGTCTTTATGTTTCTGTTGAAATTTGATATAGATTTTTCTTTGTTTCTGATTAATTGGAAAGAAAATGGAAAATTGGGTCATTGAAGCATTGTTGTTTTGCGGCCAAAAGCTGCAAAAAATGCTTTAAATTTGGGTTTTCCCCCACATTTTATCTTTTGTTTTCTTAGCTAATGGTATCATAGAAAATAAAATTTTTTTATGGTCTAATCTTGGTTTTCCTTTTTGTAGCTTCTGCTGGTGATGCTTTGAGGAGGAAATTTTGAGAAATTTAATACAATTTAAATTGAATCCAGTTTTGACTCTAGAATTGTTGTTTTTAGTGAGTTAAAATGAGCGTTGTAGGTTTTGATATTGGAAATGAGAAATGTGTAATTGCTGCTGTAAAGCAAAGAGGTGTAGATGTGTTGTTGAATGATGAATCGAAACGTGAAACGCCAGCTTTGGTATGCTTCGGAGAGAAGCAGAGGTTCCTCGGCTCTGCTGCGGCAGCTTCTGCCATGATGCATCCGAAAACTACTGTATCTCAAGTGAAAAGGTTGATTGGTAGGAAGTTTCAAGACCCTGATGTTCAAAATGAGTTAAGAATGTTACCATTTGAAACTTCAGAGGGTCAAGATGGTGGCATTTTGATTCACTTGAAGTATTTAGGGGAAACACATCGATTTACGCCTGTGCAAATTATGGCCATGCTGTTTGCGCATTTGAAATATATGACGGAGACGAATTTAGGACTTCCTGTTTTGGATTGTGTTATTGGTATTCCTTCATACTTCACTGACTTGCAAAGACGTGCATATTTGGATGCTGCTAAGATTGCCGGGTTGAAACCTCTTAGATTAATGCATGACTGTACTGCGACCGCACTTGGTTATGGGATTTACAAAACGGATTTCTCCAATGCTGGTCCGACGAATGTTGCTTTTGTGGATATCGGTCATTGTGATACCCAGGTCTCGATTGTATCATTTGAGGCTGGACAAATGAGGATACTATCACATGCTTTCGATAACAGCCTTGGCGGAAGGGATTTTGATGAGATTTTGTTTGGATATTTTGCAGCTTGTTTCAAGGAGCAGTATAATATAGATGTGTACTCTAATGTCCGGGCTTCTATCAGGTTAAGGGCAGCGTGTGAGAAACTGAAGAAGGTTTTGAGTGCTAATGCAGAGGCGCCTTTAAATATCGAGTGTTTGATGGATGAAAAGGATGTCAAAGGTTTCATTAAGAGGGAAGAATTTGAGAAGTTGGCTTCCGGGTTGTTGGAGAGGATTAAAATTCCTTGTACTAAAGCTATAACCGATGCAGGGTTAACTGTGGGGAAAGTCCATGCTGTCGAACTTGTTGGATCGGGGTCCAGGATACCAGCTATAACAAGACAGTTAGCTTCTTTTTTTAGGAGAGAACCCAGTCGGACAATAAATGCAAGTGAGTGTGTTGCACGAGGATGTGCTCTTCAGTGCGCAATGCTCAGTCCAATTTTTCGGGTTAGAGATTACGAGGTTTGTAGCAACACAAATTCACTGCATGATGATCTAGACCATTTGAGAAACTGTTTTTTTGCTTATTTTTATGCATCTTGCATAGAGTAATGGAAAATTTCCATGGCTTTTGTAGGTTCAAGATTGTATTCCATTCTCCATAGGGTTCTCTTTGGATAAAACCTCAATCTTGCAAGGGTCTAATTATGTGTTGTTTCCGAGAGGCCAGCCAATTCCTAGTGCTATAGTTCTACAATTACAGAGAAGTAGTTTGTTTCATTTGGAACCCTTCTATGCTAATCCAAACGAACTGCCTTCTGGTGTACCCTCGGAAATAAGTTGTTTCACAGTATGTCTAACCTTGAATATTTCTTGTTTCAACGGAATTGAGCAGCTTACAGATTGGTGAACATTTGGTTTTGCAGATCGGCCCTTTCCAAGCCTCCAATAGTGAAAGGGCAAGGGTTAAAGTCAAAGTTCAACTAAACCTTCATGGCATTGTTACTGTCGAGTCAGCTATGGTAACTAGGGATTTCAAATTCTCTTCTATCATCTTATTGATATTTAGTTTCTGAGAGATTTTGCCTTCAGCTGATCGAAGAGCATGTAGATGATTCCGAATTGAGCACAAAGGAAGCCCGGCATGTAACAAATGGCAGTGAAGATGGTACATATATGCAGTCTAAACCATCAAATGCTTCAGTAAGTTTGTATCATCATTATATCATGTTCTTTATGCGCCATCTTTATGGTTTAGGGTTTAAGGTTTTAGTATGTTAATTATTCGTATAACATAGTTTTCAAGACATCCGTGTTATTGTTTCATGTTGTGTTCATGTCATGTAATCTTGTCATGTTTTTATATAGTTTGTGTTCTTTAGCTGATGTAGATTCAAAGTTCATTCGTGTTTTTCTTTTTGATGCAGGCTGATGGTAAGACCAATGATAAAACAATGAGAAGGCTTGAGATACCAGTTAGTGAAAACATAAATGGCACGATGACAGGGGTTGAGCTTATGGAAGCTCAAGATAAAGAACTTAAGTTGGCGCAACAGGACCGAACTATGGAACAAACAAAAGAGAAGAAGAATGCCTTGGAATCTTATGTCTATGAAATGCGGAATAAGGTAAAACACTCAAATCTAAATGATAAGTGGTATATGTTTGTCTATTATTCTTCATATGCTGACGTTTGTCTAATAATATTTATGCAAAGCTTTTCAACACATATCGTGGTTTTGCATCTGATGAGGAAAGAGATGGCATTTCCAAAAGCCTGCAAGAGACTGAGGAGTGGCTTTACGATGATGGGGAGGATGAAACCGAAGGCGCTTACACTTCTAAATTAGAGGCTCTTAAGAAGGTCATAATTTCTTCATTCAATCGTAGAAGTTTACTCCATTGTTGCTCTCTTCATCTTGCTTCACCGCGCCATCTTTTTTTATCTTGTAGTTGGTGGATCCAGTTGAGAACCGGTTTAAAGATGAAGAAGCGAGAACACAGGCTTCAACAGATCTATTTAGGTGCATCGCGGATATAAGAATGTCGACGAAATCTTTGCCAAATGAGGATAGAGAATCGGTATGATAATTAGTGATTTTTACGCATTATAAACGCAATATTCAGTAGTGTTGGAACTGATTTGGTTTTTTTCAGATATTGAATGAGTGCAACAAGGCTGAGCAGTGGTTGACCGAGAAAACTAAACAACAAGACTCTTTACCGAAGAACATTGACCCACTGTTATGGTCAAGTGAGATTAAGAAAATGACTGAGGATCTAAACATGTAAACAAAAATATGTTCTTGCGCTCTGAAATTCCGGTTCTGATTCAGATTTGAGTTTGGCTTGTTGGAACAATTGTACTAATCTTTGTTTTAATGGATTTCAGGAAATGTATGCATATAATGTCGCGGAAGGCTTCTCATCGGAATCTAGACAACAAGGGCCGGGACCAGCAAGGATAAAGATTAAAGGTGTACGAAGCATCGACAAGTTTACAGTTTCGCACATCACACTTAGGGTAAGCAAACTGATCATAGACAAGACCTCATCCAAATATACAATTGGCTTTTGAGACAGTTCAAACTCATTTACAATTGTTTATTATAATTTAATGGAGTTTTCCATTGCAATTTCAGGCTGCTTTTTGTTAGATATACATATATACACAGGAGGAATGGTGTATGTAAGCATCAGAGTATTAATGGTTCTCAAAGACTAGTGTATTACTAAACATTTTCAGAATTACAGAACACCCACAGATATAAACAATGATGAACAAGAAGTTGACATTGAAATTTAGATAACAAGAACAGTTTTAAATGTATGCAACGGTACTTCAAACATACTCAGAAATACAGAACACCCACAAATGCACATTTAGAAATTGTGATGAAGACAAAGGCACTCATAACATCAAACCTTGAACAAGTAAAATCTAGGCATCTTCTAAATTAAGAACACCTCCACTGATTTTTATTCAATTTTAGGGTCTGTTAAACCATACAATCTTGTAATTCCTTATGTCATGTTTGATAGTATAAACTATAATTCTTGAGTTCGTCATCTGAATTCGAATTTGCACCATTAAGATTATCAGTATTTCTTTCTTTCATGTACTCTTCGGGGTATAGATTATCTCGATTTTACATATAATTCAAGTTATGAAATATTCGATATGCTAATACAATTTAATTTTTTTATGCTATACTAAGATAATACTGTTAATATGAAAAATATTTTTTTAGAATAGCAAATGTTTAAACCACATTTTAAAATCTTGAATGTTTCAAATTAAAGAGTTCATGAACTATTTACGGTGTTTGTGTTTGGTACCATTCTCTTAAATGGTATCATATCTCATGATATGGTGCAAGAGAACCTTTTGTAATTGTATAATTAACATTGACTTTATGATATTTAGGTTCACAGTCTAAATAGTTTGTATATTTAATTATAAAAACTTTGGTAAACTTAATTTGGAGAAAAACTTATTAAGTTATATCTCTTTTTATAACATGTAAAATAAATTTTATAAAAAAAATATTTTATAAATTGTTCATAACATTTCATATAAATAATATAATTTTTTATAATAACTTTCCAAAGTTATTTTTTTATAAATAAGTTATGATAAAGGAAAAAACTATTTATTTATTTTTATAGTATATAACATAAACACATAAATAAGTAACCTTCATATTTATTGGTCATAATTTTTTATAAATAAATATTTAATAATATTTTTATAATGTGTAAATTAATTTTTTTATAATAAATTTTTAGCCAAAACTTTATATATTTTTCAGAATTTAAATAATATAAAAATTTGCTATAATTTTATAAAATACATAGTTTTTTATAATTTGTATAATTTTTTTTAAAAAATTATTTTTACGTGTAATTATTCTAATTTTTATTCTCCCCTACGAATTACAGTGGTTATTTAAACGTGTTATCATTGTATGATTACAAATAATTATACTCAAATCTAATTTCTAGGTTACTTTCCAACACGAACTTAAAAGAATTTTGAATTTTAATTCATTATTTAAAAAATAATTTCTCATAAATTCATATTGACTTATAAAATGGGATGGACTTTTGGAGGTCATTAACTGGGAAATGAAGAAAAATAAGAACCAAAATGATATAGAATTTTATGGTACAATTTAAGATTTTAATTATAAATAAATTATTAAAATAGTCACTTTTGTTTGCTTCAAATTATATTTTAGTCACTTATGTTTGAAATGTTATATTTTAATCACTTCTATTATCGTTTTGTTACAAAATGATCACTCTGTTGTTAAGATATGTTACCTCCCAAACAATAGTCTGACGTGATAGTTTTAAATGCCAATATGAATGTCCATTCAAGTAAATTAATTAGTTTTTTAATTAATCAAATTTTCTAAATTAATTAAAGGAAACTATTAATTTGGTTTTCTGAAATAATCAAAATCAATGCATCAAATTAATCATTAAAAAAAACTCTTGGTCTCCTTTTTTAGTTATCGTTTAAACTTTGACCAAAAAGCAATCAATTTTCATAACTATCTTTGTTGAATCGAAACAATAAAAATCAAATTGAATGTTCCATCAAACGGTTGGATTTTTTGTTCAAAATGAAAGGACAAAATATCGATTCAAGGGAGAATCCAAGTATAAATTACATTAACGGTTTTTTTTTTTCTGTTCTTTACATGAGTTTTGGGTTCAGATATTATAATTTTTCTTGCAAAAAGGTGGTCCATCTTTTTATGTTTTTTTGTATATGTGGCTGACAACAGGACATGCTTATCTTTGTTTATTGGTGTATTGTGGACAACCACAATAACAAACAGGTATAGAGGTTGATACTTCATTTCTTCTTCTTCTTCTTTTTCTATGTTGTTATGCTTTTCTCTTCTCTTCTCTTATTGTAACAAAAAAAAACCCCAATTATTGCTTGTTTTTAAACAGGAGAAAATTGTGTTTTAGGGTAAAATTTTGTATTCTATTTTCATAAAAAAAATAATTTTTATCATTCCATCTATAGATTCACGTTGCCATTTAAAACTTATATTAACTATCACATCAGACTGTCATTTGAGATGTAATAGTGGTAGAGTAATCATTTCATAACAAAATCATAATCTAAGTGATTAAAACATAACATTTTCAAACATTAATGATTAAAATATAACATGAGGCAAACAAAAGTGATTATTTTGATAATTTACCCTAAATATTTCTTAAACCAATCAGGCCTCTAACCAGTGACTGACTCGGTGGGATTTTGTTGAGGAATTAAAGGCTTTGAATGTGGGTTTAGATTGTGACTTAGGTTCCAAGATTATTGGTGTATGAGTGAAGTCTATCCCATTTTAGAGGTTTATAGGACTGACTTATTCATATTTTCTTAATTTCCCATTTCAATTCTGTTACAAAATTACTTATTGCTGGTTGGTGGTCACCAAAGATAAGAGAGGTTTCAGCAAATGTGAAAGTATTGGTGTTGAAATTGACCAGGAAAATGCTCAGCTCCATTGACAAGCAAACACCCCCATAAAGTCTTTACCTTATTTAATAATACCTTATATACAAATCTATATAAATAAATAAAAGTATTGTATGTATTGAGCAGCATCCTTCTTTAGCTTATTGTCCTTGAAAATGGAACCACAAAGCATACGTTTTTCATTCAGCAATGTGGTGTCTCTACTTTGGTGTGCCAGCTTGTTGCTGTTAGGATGGTTTCCAGCCACTGTTGCTAGAACCACGTATGATGACAATGAGAGTGATCTCAAAGCATTGCTTGCCATTAAGTCACAAATCAAACATGATCCATTTGGTGTCACGAGGTCATGGAACAGATCTGTGACCCTGTGCCAGTGGCCGGGTATAACTTGTGGGCGTAGGCATCGAAGGATCACCAAGTTGGACTTAAGCCAGCAACGGTTGGGAGGCACCTTATCTCCCTATGTGGGGAACCTCAGCTTCCTTAGGTTCATCAACCTTAAGGACAACAATTTCAATGGTGTCATCCCCCCTGAAATTGGTCGACTTCCAAGGCTGCAAAGTTTGATTTTGCATAACAATTCCTTAACAGGAACAATACCACCCAATTTGACCCATTGTTCTAACCTCATTCAGTTCAAAGCTTCCCGAAACAACCTGGTTGGAAATATCCCATCGGAGCTTGGCAATTTGTCGAAGCTCGAAGAGCTGAACATTGCTTACAACAATTTAACAGGACAACTGCCAACTTCCCTTGGGGATGCTTCTTCTCTCCAAGAAATCAGCTTTAAATGGAACAGTTTGGAAGGAAGACTGCCACATACATTAGGCCTTCTAAAGAAGTTAGCTTGGCTTGAACTAAATGGTAACAACTTCTCTGGTTTCATTCCTCCTTCGTTTTGCAACATGTCTTGTTTGGATTCCTTAGCTCTAGGACACAACCAACTCTCTGGAATTCTCCCAGTTAACTTAGGCTCGAATTTACCAAACCTGCGAGGAATTTACATAGGATCTAACAATCTTAGTGGAACTTTACCAGAGTCATTATCCAATGCTTCAAAGCTGGAGACGTTAGAAATCTCCAATAATCATTTCAGTAACAAGGTGTCCATTGATTTCCGAAACACTCAAAATTTGTCATGGTTAAATATGCAAAACAATAGTCTGGGAATTGGCGGTGCCGGCGATTTAGAGTTTATAACCACCTTAACCAATTGTAGTAGATTGCAAATGGTTAGCTTATTAAGCAATCAGTTTGGTGGTTTGCTACCTAATTCCATAACCAACCTGTCGATAACACTTGGATATTTATACCTTGGGGATAATAAAATAACTGGCAAAATACCTTTGGGAATAACAAACCTTGTAAATTTATGGGGACTTGGTTTGGAGTACAACTACCTTAGAGGCACCATTCCTGAGTCAATTGGTAAGCTTAAAAACTTGCAAGGGATGTCATTAGGTGGCAATGCTTTAACAGGGAGAATCCCAACCTCTATGGAAATCTTTCACAGCTAAGCGAGATTGGCTTGGAAGAAAACCTGTTGGAGGGTAGCATACCTGCTGAGTTGGGAAAATGTCAAAATGTAATGAAGATGGCATTACATACAAATAGGCTAACAGGTGAGGTTCCAAAAGAGATCTTTAGCATAGCATCACTGTCAGTTTTCCTTGAGCTGTCCAGAAACCTTCTAACAGGCTCCATTCCTTCAGATGTGGGATACCTGAAATCTTTGGTAGATTTGGATTTGTCTGAAAACAAATTTTCTGGCCAAATTCCTGCTGCTCTGAGTAGTTGTACAAGCTTAGAGGGTCTATATTTGGGGAGTAATAATTTTTATGGAAGTATCCCAGCTTCTTTGAGCTCCTTGAGAGGCATTCAAGAGCTAGACCTTTCAAACAACAATTTGTCAGGTCAAGTTCCAGAGTACCTTGCCAAGTTATCCTTCTTAACTTTCCTGAATCTCTCATACAATCAGTTCGAAGGACAAGTGCCAACAAAAGGAGTTTTCAGTAATGCATCAACCATTGCACTAACTGGGAATGACAAGCTTTGTGGGGGAATTGCTGAATTGCATCTTCCACTATGCCATTTCCTCCCGTCCAAGCAACACAAAACAAGTGATCCCCTCAAACTAATCTTGATTGTTTGTGGGGTTATTGGAATTCTTATGTTGTCCATCCTTTTCTTGTGGTTAAGGAAAAGAGGAGCGAAAACCGAGCTCTCCTCGGCTGTTCCTTTGGGAACTGCTTCGATTTTGATGGTTTCTTTTCAACAACTCCTAAAAGCTACGGATGGGTTCTCCCCAGCAAACTTGATTGGCCAAGGAAGCTTTGGGCGTGTGTACCGAGGTGTTTTGGACCGAAACCAAGAGCGAAATGTAATTGCAGTGAAGGTGATGAACCTACAAGAACAAGGTGCTTCCAGGAGTTTCCTCACGGAATGTAAAACCTTGGGAAATATAAGACATCGAAATCTTGTTAAGATAATATCCGCATGCTCCAGTATTGATTTCCAAGGCAATCCTTTCAAAGCCCTTATCTATGAGTTCATGCCTAATGGGAGCTTAGAGCGATGGCTGCATGATGCACCAAATGAAACAAATACCATCCAACCAAAGATGTTAAACTTTGCTCAGAGATTAAACATTGCAATTGAGGTGGCCTCAGCACTTGATTACCTCCATCATCACTGCGTGGTGCCTCTTCTTCACTGTGATTTGAAGCCAAGCAATATTCTACTTGCCCACGACATGGTTGCAAATGTTGGAGATTTTGGACTAGCCAGGTTTTTCCCAAAATCCATGAACAAATTTTCTGGAAATTCTACCAGCACTGTTGGCCTAAAAGGAACTGTTGGCTACGCTGCACCAGGTAAATCAATAAATCTACTTCTTTCTTGTTAGGAATTGGATCATTCTTGCTCTTCTTCATCATCTTAGAAACTCTAATCTAATATTCAGCAGAGTATGGCATTGGAATGGAGCCAACAACAAGTGGAGACATGTACAGCTTTGGGATTCTCCTGTTGGAAATGTTCACTCGGAAGAGACCTATTGACGAGACGTTCAAAGATGGACAAACACTTCATCTTTTCGTGAAGACGGCATTGCCCGATCGAGTACTTGATGTTGTTGATCCCTTACTTCTAGCTGGGGATAACAACCGCCAACAGGAGGCAAGCAGCAGCAGAAACCCAAGGAGAGCAACCATGGAATCCACAAAAATGAAAGAGTGCTTCATTTCCATCTTCAATGTTGGAATTGCTTCATCTGTTGAATCATCTAAAGACAGGATGGACATTGTGGATGCAGCCAAGGAACTGCATTTCATTCGGAACAAATTTTTAGGGACCGGTATTCCAACACCAAGAGAAACACGTGTTTAGAACATATGGAGTTTGGTTATCTTTGTCGTTTGAGCGGGGTGTGCGTCTTTTATCTAAGGAACTTAAGGCTTTAAATGTGGGTTTAGATATGTTGAAATTAGTGGTGATTATATAGGTTTTTGAAAGCAACTTCTACTGTATTCTAAGGTGTTTAGATATGTAGAAAGATTTGGTTCTTAAAACGAGTTAAAACGAAGGTTGAGTATTTTTAAACTCTTTCTTGAAAATTGTTCCAAAGTTGAATAAAGGCTTACGGTGTTTTAACCATAAAATCAACCGATGCTTCTAAGTTTCTGGGAATTAATAATATATAGTATCCATAATAAAAATTGAAATTTTTTGTATGTTGGTGACATGGGTTTAAATAATTTATTGGTCAAATATTCGCAACGGTTAATAGTTAGTTTAGTGGTAGATTTTACTTCCTATCTATTGTTGGTCCTTTTACCCGTGGCTCGGCTCGAAAGTTAGTTTGAAATGTGGTAGGGTTTGGACAAAAATATAGTCCCGAAAATAGGCTTGGACAAAAAAAATATAGCCCTTTTAAAAAATGGGCCAAGTCTCGGGTAAGGTATTTTTTGTCCAAGCCCAACTCGGCCCGGCCCGAATCCGCTAAAAGATAAAAAAATTATTTTTTAATATTAATTTCTTGTTGTTTTCTTCTTATTTTGCTACCATTTTACTATTATTTTGTTGTTATTGTTTAGATATGGTATAAAACTTATTTTATTGATAATTTTGTTATTATTTTAAAGACATTTGTTAATTTTGTTATTATTTTAAAGATATTTATTTGTTAAATTATATTTATCTTAATGTTATTTAAAAATGCATAAAAAATATATAAAAATTAATATGAGCAGACTGGGTCGGGTTTGGGTAAAATTTTAGGCCCATTTTTTGGGCCAAATAAAGCCCAAACCTAACAAACGGGCCTAAAATTTTAGTTAAACTCGACTCAGCTCATGCTCACCTTTATTGGTCTAGAGGTCCTAAAGACAATACAGGTTTGAGGAAATGTGAAAGTATTGGCGTTGAAATTGGCCTGGAAAGTGCTCAGCTCCATTGAGACACAAACACCCACAATGTCTTCTTATTACACAATCAATTCAACCTATATAATACTTTACAAGACTCATTATCCAATGCTTCAAAGTTGGAGATAGCTTAAACAATTATGAACCTAATTCAATGGACTCTGAGGGTAAAATGAATATATATATATATATGAGAAATTAACGAATATTTTAATGTGTATTAATATAATTTTTTTAAGGTTTTATTCATCTCACTTATATTATGATCTATAAAAAAAATTATTAATAAATAAATCTCAAAAATACAATGAAACTCAATGATTGTTTATATTTTGCATTAATAGAAACAGTCTATTGAGCGGAGCATAACAAGGATATCAATTTTTATAAAAAAAAATTTATAATAATTCTTTGTAAAATAATTTAGGAATATAAAAAAATTGTGAAAGAATGAAAATTAATTCCTCTTTATCTATTTATAGGAAGTTTTATATCTCTTCATAGGTACATAACTACCCAAATGGATAGTTATTTCTTTAGCAATAAACATAATTATTTAATAGATATTTATTTGAATAATTATAACTATTTGTTAATAATCAAGTGACATAACTTCTGAATTTAAGAGAATAACCAAGTGATATAACTGTTGTCTACTTATCACTTTTCATTTTCAATACTATTGAAATGCTATATATATATATACTGAAAATGTTCCAACATTCAAGTTATTGCAAAGAATATGATTAGAGTTGCCGATTGAGTCTTAGCTCGATTGGTATTGATATTGTTGCCAGTTCAGGAAGACATAAGTTCGAGTGCGTTGAAGCTTATTACCCTCCAATTTCATCTTCATTCTCAATCTAGTCCCCATCATTACAACTTGTCAAAAGAAGGGAACTTTAGAACCTTCATGTTCCACCACCAATGGTGTAGGCGATTGGCCTCCTCGTGGTTGACGCATATTTTTTGAAAGATTTAACACTTCGAGAAATATCAAATTCATCATTTGAGAAGAAATCCTGCCACTGAGCTTGTTTGATGAAAGACAATTTTTTTAATTACATTGCTACAACAAAATTAACCTAAAAAAGGTTTATATTGTTAATAATTGGACTTAGATAGATATTGAATTATTAACGAGGGGATTTTGACTTATGTGATCAGTCATCTTGAAAAAAAGAAAAATTTATCTTGTTTTACACACTAATAACTTCAACAAATTATTTAAAATCCATAATTGGAACATATCCGTATACAACAATCAACCTAAGCTTGAGTGAGTATTTACACTTCTATGACCTATATCCAAGTCAGAAACATAGTTCACCAAATGTGTACCCAATTCTTCATAAGAATGTGATTGGAGCTTGATTAACTTATCTACTATTCCTCCTAATGCAATGCTCTAATTTCATTCATATACTAACATTCATATTCATAGATACCCAACGTATACATCAGAACAACTCTTCTACGACAATACTTTTTACAGCATTGTGTTATGTATATAGATATATATATCGTAGAAATAAAAATAACACACATCTCTTCATCGAATAATAATAATTCATGATGAAAAGATACGTCATTTTCATTAAATTTCAATGAAAAATCCTTTCATTACCACTAATCTCAAATTTCCTCTCCATCCTCGAGTAATCTTCATGTTTTGGCCTATAAAAGGACCTTCCATTGTCTTCTACTCTCACAAGTTTTCTACAACATAAACATACATAGTACAATGGTTAATTTGAATGGATAGCAAGTGGGAACCAATTACAGGGGTCTCTGAACTCCAAACTTCAAAAGGAAGGGATGGTAGGGTAGCTGCCAGTTCATGAATGCCCCTGGATGCATACATTAGTATGCACTGATATCGGAAGCCAGGCCAAGGATGCGCAGGCTAAGGGTTTGCATGAACCAGGAAACATTTTTACCTTGGATCTTTTTCGGTATTGGAGTGAATGGATCTCGGTTGCTGTTTTCTCCCTTGCTTTTCTGGGATTTTGATCTGCAAATGATAAATAAACTTGCCAAGCCTTCTTAGGAGATTAGTAAAACATATTGTCCAATTAATAACTCAAAAGAATTGGTGTAGAATGGGATCTTTTCTAATTGAATTGTTAAGAAAAGTAAAATTTAAAATTGCATCACCATGTTATTGAAGGGATAAACAAGAAAGCAAAGTAAAAACACACCATTGAAACATGTATGTTACAAAATTTACAGCACAAAGTGGACTAAACTAAACACAATAGCCTTCTTCATCCTTTCTTCTTCTTCACATTGCTTTTCTTTTTTGACTTCCTAAGGCCACCTCCACTCTCCTGTTACAAACAAAAGTCGATTTAATTAAGATACCAGCATAAACCAATGTTCTGGTATACTATATGAAACCACCATTAGATGAACTGGCCAAAAATAAGCCGGCCTAAGACTAAACAGTAGCTATCATATTTAATATTTCTTTAACACTAGAGTAAATATCATTGAGAACTTATCAGTTGACTGAAAACCAAAGGCCAAACCAGTTTGGCATTTTTAGCCTTTGCATAAACTTCAAGATTAATTTCTATAGAACATCAATGCCTTTACAGACCTTGGCCCATGGCATTGCCTCTAAGAAAAGAGGGAAATTAATGGTATTCAAACTAAGGGCAGGCCAGGGGCCTAAATTTCAGAGAAGTAGAACTGTTTCAATATGTTACCTTCCGATAATGCCTATAGGCCATTTGACCTGACAATTCCTGTCCAGTCCTGGTAATGTAAACCTGCCGCAGAGTACGAGAAGATTAGAATAAGATTTACATTTATCAAAATGAAAATAATGAAGCAAATTTGGTCAATAGAGTTAAAAACGTCTCTTCAAATGCAAATGATTGGTAGTCATAGGTGCATGGGCCACGCATCTATGGTTAGCCATTGATGTGTTACAATAAGAGCAATAAAAATTGAACCGTTAAGAGTTTCAACATACCTTCCTCCCCTCTGGAGATGTATACCAGTGGCCAGCAGGTTGACCGCTAGCATGAACTCTTCTCTTCCCAGCATTCTTCGGAACAGCTCCACTGGTTTTTGGATTTACCCATCCTTCGAAAGCACCATTTTCAGCATTTGGCTTCTTTGATTTGCTGCTTCTACTTATTGAGCAATTCTTGCCACTGCCTTTCCGAGATCCTCTCTGTTTAGATGATTCTCCTTTGTTGAATTGATTCCTACAGTGACATTAAGCCTATAATGAATAGTGAACAAAGCGAAGTTCAATATAGAAAAACCAATGCATGTAAAATTACTCACTTAAAATCCATAATTGAGACAGTAGGTTGTTGATGTCCTCCATTGTCAACCATGCTCAAGGGGGAGAAGAAGGGTAACCGACTACGGACTAAGTTTTGGATCCTTGGATCAGCATGGAAAAAGTAGCGATGTGCTGGAGGCAAGGGATCATCCAAATCCTGAAGCTGCTCCGTCTTTTGGCTCCCGAGTTCCTGTGAAGATAAATCTGCCTTTCGGCTCCCAAGTTTCTGAGAAGCATTCTTGTTGTTCAAAGATTGAAAATATTCTTTGCATACCTCATCGAATGCAGGTGTTTGAACACAAGAACTATTCATTAGAGAGATATCTTTCCATAAATCCTCATTTTGAGGTGTACCAAATGATGCCTTTCTCTTTCTATCACTGGCTGTAGATTGTTGTTCCTTAGACAGTGGATCGCTTTTACAAGCTCCTTTGCCAGTAAACTCACAGTCAGAGGGATCATCATCAGAGTCAGAGTCAAGTAATTGGAATCTTCGAAGAGGACTGATGGTTAACTTTGGAAATGTCAACCCATCATGGCTGGCCTTTAAACTTGCAGAAGCAGAGGCAACTGATGCTTGTCCCGCTTTCCTTGAACTCGATTGGCTGGAAGATTGAGTGGTTAAAAGCCCGAGTCTCTTCAATGGGATCTTGGAACTGCTACATACAGAATGATACTGTGTTGATGAATCAACATCTGCTAATAAAGATAAAACTTTATAAACTCAGCAAAAATCCGAGTATATAAACAGGGAACACACGCACAAATTACTAATTTACAAACAAAAGATTGGAACCCGATATAAACAGTGAAAATACATGCTTCAAGACTATGTTATCTGAACTCTTCTTTTTTCTTCAAATACCGCTTTCGAGGCATACCCATATCGGACACATATAGGTATACAAGAATCAACAGGAGCTCAAGTAACATAGCTTTAAAATTACTCAACTGCAATAGTAACTACACTTCTACGGACTACTTCCTAGTTAAAATAATAGCTTAAACAATTATCAAATGCTCATTATCCTATGAACCGAATTCAAGTTATTGCTAAGAATGTGATTAGATTTAGATCAACATAGCGACTAATCCTCCGACTGAAATGCTCTTTCACAAATATACTAACGCGCATACCATAGATAGCCTCAGGGAAATCCTTATCGTCTCCATTTATTGACAGTCATTCCACCATAATCAATCTCGGAATATTAGCAGAATAACTATACTTACAACCCCATTAAAATTAAGATATATTCTCTAATCTTTCTTTTGATTCTCAGAAAACTTTCTTTTCCCTTACTCTTTTAATTTCACATTACATCTCTTCTATCTCCACTTTCCCTTCCCAATTTAATTTCCTACTATAGATTACGTAATAAGTCTAAAAAAATAGGAACCCAGAAAATTTAGCTTTAAACGCAAAATGAAAAGCACAACCCACTTTAAATTAAGCAACATATCATCAAAATGGAAAAATTTGCTAATAATAAGAAGAAATTACCATTTTTTTCCTGGGATGAAGAGAACTCTTCAATGTCATCGTCCCCGTTATCCCAAACCAACGTCTTTTCTGATTCTTTCTTCGTTGCCGAAGATTCATCGGCGGCCCGACGCAACCGCTTTAAGACGCGAGGTGGGTCGGGTCGAGTATCCGGATCCGAATCCATAACTTGTTCAGACTCGAACTCATCAGCATTTTCTTCGATAATGTTGAAGCTTGCAGAAGGATTCGGAGCAAAGATAGGTTCGAGATGGTCCTCGGCCGGTAACTGGGGCTCCAAATCGGCGTCGAAATCAAGCCCAAGAGAGAACGAAGGAGCATCGAAGTTCGCCATTGAAAGAGCGAAAAATGTTTTTGAGGGTTTTTGGAGGGAGTTCTTAATTTTTTATTTGAGACAATTAGGTGGGAAAATTATTGATTAATAAATTAAATTTTGAGACATTTATTATACAATTTTTAAAAATTATATGTGGAATATAAAAATATTTTATTTACCAAAAATCATATTAACAAAATTTATTTTGTGTATTTACAAAATTAAAGATTAAAAATGTTCATATTTTTAAATTAAAATTGTAGATTAATTATTATCGTCATTGATATGAGTATCAAATACAACTATGTTTCATATTTATACGTTTTTTAATGTACTTAAAGAGTTCTCAAAAGATCGTATCCTCACATTCATATCCAAATTAACATTAGACAAAAGAGTTAACACATGAACTTATAAAAAAACAAATAGTCAGATAAGAACTAGTCTCAACTCCGGAGCTTTGTTCTTGTCATCAGAATGTGAAATATATATATATATAATGAAAATTATTTCTTAAAATTTATTCAACAATCATTATAAGTATTGTGATAAAGAATTTGTATATAAATTTTATTAAATACATAACTATGGTTTTTAGTTGTTTTATTTAAACATTATATAAAAATAATGAAAAGATAAAAATATCATTATAATAATATTAATTATTATTTTAATAAATATTTTATTCATTGTTTGGCTTCTGAATTATACCTATTTTCTTATATTGGTAATTAAACTTTTTTTGTCTTATTTTCTCGTATTGGGTATTAATAAACAAAAAAAAAAGTAACCAATTGGATCTTAACTCGGGTGAATGTACCTTAGAGGTCCATCTATTATAGGGACCTGATCAAATTAATTCTTCTACTATTAAATGGAATTAGTTTAATATCTATACTATTAAAAAAGAATCAAATAAGACTAAATTGGAATAGAATTAAATATTTATTGTTTAAAAATTGGAGTTATTTGATTTTTTTTTAATAACGTAGCTCGTTTAAAGTCGTTGAATCCGGATACTCTATGATTTTGTTGGACCAATTGAATGGATAGGTAGCTAAGGAAGCAATTATGAAATTAATATTATCTTAAATTCCCAATGCATGAATGTGATGAAAGTGACTAAATCATTAGTAAGTTTACGTTTTGGTCGCTCAATTTCGGAAAGTTAAAAGTTAATAATTGAATTATTTAAAAATTTTCATTAAAATCATTGAACTCTTCAAATGTTTTTATTTAAATCAATAGGTTGTTGAGTTTTTTGGATTAGTATCCATCGACGAGTAGAATAACATACATTGAATGCAAGTTGATCTAACGATCAGTGTCAAAAATCAAAGAATGAAGTTGTTTGGACTTTGATTCATAGATTTGTAATATTCAAAGCTGTTTCAAGAAAAAAAAAACTAAGTTGTAGAAGAGAAGAAGAATGAAAGCTTTCAATTAGTGTAAATTGAGCAAACAAAAAAGGGCAAACAACAACAATTTAACAACCTAGTGACTTGAAAAGTTCAATGACCATTTTGTAACTTTTTGAAGTTGAATGACCAAAACGTAAACTTAGTAATAGTTTAATGACATTGAATGTAGTTTACCCAAAAAAAATTCAATTTCTTTGGAGTTTTTTTCTTTCTAAAATGGATAATTTATTGATATGTAAATTTTTACAATCAAAAGAAAGTAGTATAAATATTTGATTGAAAGTCAAATTATATCGTAAAAAAATGTCTAACTTAAACCCATCACTTTGAAGGAAACAACTAAAGAAACTCGAACATTTCAAACACAAGTCTCGTCATTAGGCATAATCCACTAGATCTTCATGTGTTCGTATGTGAGATATGAATACAACAACCATGTCATTTCTAGTGCACCTTGCAAATCATGTAAAAATATAAAAATCACAAGTTAAACATAAACAAGAATGAGTCACCATGAATTCGAGAAACTCAGGCCACTACTAACTCAAGAGGATTTATTATTCTAAAAAAGACTCCTTTAAACTGAAAAATGACCGGGGTGAAGGAGAAGGAACAAGTGGTAAAAAGGTTATTGACCATCAATCGGTCGAGTAGCCATCGGGGATGGTCAATAAAAAAGAAGGGGCATCAAAACACCTACTTGTTATATTCCTCCGCCACTTGGATATGTGTCATCAAGATAGAAAGTGTTGACCTCCCTTTGATTCCACCTAAGACAATGTCTCGGTTGACCACCTGTCCCTGACCAGAGGAATGACTTCCTTCCATTATCAAGGACAGTCGTTCGATACGCAAGCCCTCTAGGTCCTTGATAATAAGATGAGCTCCTGCTCTTAAGGCACCCGTTTTGGGCGTTAACACATATTGAATGCAATAATGGGTCCAATTGGGCATAGCAACTTCATAGTAATTGAATACATAACAAAATGGGCCACACATTGCACGTCCTTCACGCTCTACATGATGGCAAATTTCCTTGTGTCAACTAGTCATGTAACGCTAGTGGACAAGAGGACCTTTCCTGTAAATACCCTCCCAACAATAAAGAATAGGTCAATTTTCCAACCCTAAAGTTACTCTTAGCAAATCCCTCCTCTCTCTCAATCAACATGTCCTTTTTTTCCTTTTCAACTTTCCGCCTCTTTAAGTAAATCGGCTTCCACAGAACCACCACTTACTCCTCCCTACCTCCTCTTTCCTCTCCTCCCTTGTTAATTTAGGAATAATATTTGATGTACCATTGGTGCATAAGTCTCATGCACAATCAATGAGTAATAATATTACACATCATTATTAAATTAAACAAAAAATGCAAAGAACTTGTAAATAAATACTAAAATATTTAAACATAATTAAATATTAATCATAACTATTATAAATAAATATTAATTACTCTCGTGTTTAGATGTACGATCTCAAATTTAGTGTTCAAGGCTTTAGTATTTTTATAATTAATTGTTTTTAAATAAAATTTATCCGTATTTATTTATAAGTCTTCTACTTTTTTTTTTGTTTTATTTAATGATGAGATGGCATGTTATTATTCATCAATGATGTATAGGAGGATAATGTGTTTCAGTGCAATCGATCTCACGTCCTCATGTATTGGCAACAATACCTATTCCAATCGAACCAATTTTATATAAAATTTTAAAAATGAATTTAAGCAACTAAAAATTTTAATTTAAAATTTACCCAAAGAAGTGCTTTTCTAAAATACAAATTCATTATTTTTAAAAGAAAATATTTTTAACATTCGCCACAAAATCTAATGTATTTTATTATTTTAAAATTAAAATTAAAAAACATTTTAATATATATATATATTCATGTTCTTTTTTAACCATCCATATATTCAACCATCACCAAAATGCTTTTCTCGTATTATCCATATATATATATATATTAATTTGTGTGTCAGTTCTCGTAAAATAAAATAAAATAAAATAAAATAAATCTCTTATGATATGAAAATAAATTAATTATACCTAAAAATTTAATTAATTAAATAAATGAGCAAGTTGGTAAAGTTAATGTTAATGTGACCATATTCTATATTTTATCTTATTTTTATGAAGATAGTCGGTGCTTAAAATAAAAATCATGGGTTGCTTTCTCTGAAAATTAATATTTGTACTATAGGTATCGGATTCCAACACAGATTCAAATATTTCAAATCCATTTTACTATATTGTTTTTTATTTTCTTTTTATTGTAAATAAAAATTAATATAGATTTATTTTGAATTTTCTTTATCATTTCACTAATTAAAGGTTTAATTCTTGTTTTACTGGTAAATTACATTTTAATTCATCTATTTAATTTTTTATTAATATATTCAAATCTATAATAACTTTAAATTTTTTAAATATTTGGTTAATAAAATTAAAATTACGTGAAAATCTAGTTAATTATATTTAATTATTATTTAATAATAAATAATAAAGTACCAATTTACCCTAAATAAATGAATGAATGAAATATGCATAGCTGTAAATAAGTTTGCATTATAGTTATTTAACTTTAAAAAGTTACAAAATGATCACTGAATTATTCGAAACTTTTTATTTAAGTCACTGAACTGTTAAAATCGTTACTTTATGGCTTTTCTATTCGCATTATCTGAATCAATCAGAAGCTCTCATTCCCTTTTTTTTCTACAATCCAGTTTTTTAGACTTTTAAGGGGGGAACCTTAGCAGCCCAGTGACTTAAATAAAACTTTTAAATAGTTCAATGACTTACATGAAAACTTTCGAGTAGTGACTATTTTGTAGTTTTTTAAAGATGAGTGATCAAAACGTAAATTTATTAATAATTTTAATGATCGTAAGTGTAATTTACCCTTTTTTAAGATTACTTTTGGTTTGAGTCATAGTTTAGTTCTTGAACTTGACTGCTTTTTCATGTTGGTGCATAATATTTTTTTCGATCAAAATTAATACCCAAACTTGTATTTTATTACACATTTTATCCAGTTAAACAATGTTAAAAGAGTGATGACACGACATTTTGAAATTATATTATATTATCACTTAAAATTTATAAAATTATATAAAATCTAAAAAAAAATACTAAAATCTAAATATTATTATTGATTATTAATTATTATATACACGTGAAGTTGAAATTGAAATTGAAGTGGGAACCCATTATGGATGGATGAGAAAGGTACGTGACATAAAACAGAAATGCGACCCATGCAATAGGCCATCCATGAATGTTAAATCAACCCTTGTTTTTATGCTCAAAAATCCATTTTATTCACTTCTATATCAATTTATTTCTTCACATATTATTAGAGTTATCCATAATCAGGTCGGCTCTAACAAAAATTTAAGTTTAATTGATAGGTTTGGACCCGATTCGATCTGAAAAATAGAGTTAATTTTATATCTAAGCTCGGTCCAGATAAAAATACTAAAATCTGGACTCAACCGTATTAAAATTATTTTATTTTACTTTTGATATAAAATTTTTAAAAAATATAATAATACATTAAAAACATTAAAATAATATTTTCTAGCAAATTGAAAATAAATTTGAAAAAAACTTTATACTTAAATAATACTAAGATAGGTGCAACTTACTAACTAAATGCTTCTAAAATAGTAGCAAAATTAACAATAGAATTAGAGTTATACAATATCCAAACAATAACAACATAATAGTGAAATAATAGCAAAACAGTGGGAAAACAGTAGAAATTTTTGTTACAAACTCGATTGGGTTGGGCCTGGGCAAATAAACATTACTCGAGACCTGACCTGTTTTCTAAATGAGTCTTATTTTTTCTCAAGCACATTTTTTTGAGTTTATATTTTTGTCCAAACTCTCTCACTTTTTGGGCGAACCTGGCATGACCCAGCTTATAAACAACTCTAGATAGCATGTTGAAATATTATTTTGTATAATTTTAAAAAAATTATATTAATTAATAATTCATCATGTGTGAATATATCTAAATTTATTTTAATATATGTACGTATATATGTCGGATCATTGGTCCAATTGCATACTATAATTACCTAAATTTGTATTGGTGATTATATTTGTATATTTTTTAAAAAAGAACTATGAATTTATTTGGGTTAATAAAAAACGATCGAATTAATTAAAAAAATTAAAAATCAGTTTAGAAAAAATATATAAAAATTAATATTAGAAAAAGAAATTCTTAATTTTTAAATAAACTGTCCAATCTGATTTTTCTAACATAACAAAAAAAAATAGTACATTAATTAAATTTGACAGGTACCATGCTATATGTAGAAGTGGTACAAATCAACCACTTTTATCTCTTCAATTTAGTATATATAAATATGCGGAGTGTGACTCATATTTTAGATGAAATAGAGCTTAAGTCTTGATGAGAAAGAGTTGATAAATAACGTGGTGATGTGTTCTCTACTAAACTGAGTTTTTTTTTCTAATTAAACTCTACTATATTTTCTCAATCTAATTCTTATTATTTTAGGAATATTTTAGTCATATATTTACATGGCTTTTACTAACACTAAAGAGATTGATTCAACAACACAATTAATAGAGAGCTTTGTGAGAATTTTGAGAAAATTTTTTATTTTAGGTTCGGGTTTTTTTTTTCTCCATCTCGTACCCGTCTTCGGTGGTTTGTCGTTTTAGTGAAGTTTTCTTTACCCGTAATTTTTATCTTCTTTAGAAAGATTTTTCCACGTAAATATTTGTGTGACCATTTTTTCTTTTCTATTTTTTGTTATTGTTCATTGCTTAATTCGGATTTTTCCCAACAAAATATATGAATGAATTGAATACTTTACTACCTATTTCTTGATAAATTTAGTTTATTATTTAACATCAAATTCTTTTTCGGGATATTTTAATTTATTTTTTAATGAAAAAACTTAATTCAATCATTAAAATTTTAATATTTTGTAAAAAACATTATTTATATTATTAATGAAATACACATGAATGGCATGTCGTAAAATAATTAATTGTTAGTGAAGAAAAAAATAAATAAATATTGATAATTATGCGTAAATATTATAATATAAATTCAAGAAAGTGTTTGAAAAGGGAAAATCGAATTATAGATTCAATTATTGATAATTTTTTAATTGAATAAATCCACTACAAGTTAAATTAATTAAAAATGTGATTGTGATATTAAATAAATATTAATTAGTTAATTATTAAACCTGTTTTGACTTAAGGTTATTTAATTAAGAGCTCAAAGATCCAAAGCTCACTATTTACAATAAAAAAATTAGTAATTATTATTATATCGATTAAATCATTTTTTTCTATTTTTTGAGAAAATAAGGGGCTAACCGCTTATAGACGACAAGTTCTTGGCCTTGCCACTTCAATAATATCATCCTCGATTAATCTCATGGAAGTAGGAGGAGGGACCCTAATACTTTCTGTTACAAACCCATGTCTTGGTGCCTAAGTAGTAAGAAAATCAGCACAGCAGTTTCCCTCTCGAAAAATGTGGATGACGTTACATAAAGACAACAACGATATTAGCTGCTCACACTTCTTAATGGTGGGAGCAAAAGGATCACAATTTCTACCAATTATTTAACCTGTGATTTATTTATGTATGATTAAAATATGTTATTAATTCATGTACTTTGATAAAATTTGAGATTTAATCATTATATCTAAAAAATTAAAATTTTAAATTTTAATTTTTTTTTAATTTAAAAATCTCAGTCCAGTTATTAATTTTGTAAGCATTTTCGGTCAAAAATTGTCAACTTGAAAGTTTGATTAGGTTCTCTCCATATGACATTGTATATGATTGATGAAAACCAAACATGTTAAATTGACAAATTTTAACAGAAATTACCAACAACAATAATAATTAGTTTGGGGTTTTTAAATTGAAGAAATAGGAGGATTGAATTCTTAACTTTTAAAGTATAAGGATCAAATCTCAAATTTTATACGAATATAAAGACTAATAACACATTTTAACCAGAAATTATTTTATGGACCATTCTTACCACATCATCCATGGTCTTTTTTCAAAAATGACCTTAAACCCAAAACCTGGGCCCTGAATCCCACCTTGATCTTGAACCATAAAAACTCAAACTCAAAGTTTAGGGTTTGGATTTAAGTTCAGGGTTAAAAAAATTTAAATTATGTGTCAATGGCATAAAAAAATTATTGAAATATCATTAAATAATTAAAAAGTGACTATCGATGATGTGTTAGGAAGAGTCTATAAAATATTATTTTTTTTCATTTTAACATATATAAAGAGAATTGGATAAACTTAATTTTCAATTCAATTAGACTTATTTTTTTAATAAGATTTCTATGAAAATGAATAAACTAATTGATTAATTGTATCAAAGTGAACCACAAAAAAGTGGCATGTTGAGTACGTACTTCAAAGCAACTTGCAAAACTCAGTTTTGAGGTTTTCTTTTTTTGGTCCCCCACCTCTTTTCAATTTTTCCTTTTTTTTCCTCCTTTAGTTTTCCATCTTCCCTATATGAGATAAAATTAGGATCAAGAAAAAAAAACAATCCGAATCGAAATGTTTGAATGATTTTTTGTTCACAAGTAAAAAAAAATTTACATTTACACAAACCTAATCTAATTATTTTTATCCAATTTATTGATTTAACTTTTTATGATTTAAAGTAAATAATTTTATTTACAATAGTGAAAATCATTTTTAAACACTATATGTGAATTATCAATTGTTTTTTATTTACATGAAACTTTTTAGAGGTATTTATGAATTTTTTTGAAACTTTAAAAATTAATATCCAATTGTTAGAAAACAAAGCTCGTTTTGGATTAATCTTTTATAAATATAAGTGAATTTAGGTAAATTTTAAACCGAACCGAACTTAAATAAGTATAAAATATATTAATATCATTATTAAACCTAACCCGGTCTATCATCACTTTAGCCACTTATTATATCACCCTCATGTTATTAAATGTTAAAAAGTAAAGAATTAATCCATTCATTGTATTTAATGAAACAATTGATTAGAAATGGGAAAATATCATTAGATTTTCTTTTATGGTTTTGTCAAAGAAAAATTCCACACTATTTATTTCCTTTATTATTTAATATATTTATATTATTATTTAAATTTTTTATTGAATTAATGCCATCTTCAATCAGGTTGTCAATTCGATTAGAAAAATTATGAAAATGTCTTCCCTAATTAAAATAAGTTATATTATTTGATGGTATTTTAATTTTTTTATTTAGAAAAATCAATAAAAAAATCAACCCGAACAAATTGTATTAGTAAAATTTTTAATTTACCACACATCTAAAGCTTCATTTAGATATTTTTTTATACATTTTAATTATCTCCATCAATTGTATGTCTATACTATTATTTAAGCTCTTGATCGAGTTGGTGTTAGTCTCAACCGGGTCAGCAACTGGATTAAGAAGTTATAAGAATGCCCTTTTGTAATTAAAATAAGTAATATTATTTAAGAGTATTTTAATCTTTTCATTTTAAAAAATCAATTAAAATATACGCACGATAAGATTTGAACCCACACCAATTACATTAATAAACCATTTAATTTACCATTTAACTAAAGTTTTTTATTTTTTATATTTTATACAATTTTAATTTTAGTTCGCATACTTTATTACCTTCATTAGTTGTATATCTATATTTATACTATTATTTAGACTTCTGATTGCTAAAAATATTTGTACCCACAAAAATTGCATTAATAAAATATTTAATTTACCATTCAACTAAAAAAATTTATATATATTTTTTATACATTTTAATTTTATTATGCACATTTTTTTTATCTTCATCAGTTGTAAATATTGACTATATTATTAATAAAACCATTGATTGAGTTGGTATTACAAGATAACCGGATACCAACTCGGTTCAAGAAATAGAAAATGTCATTCCGTAATTAAAATAAGTATATTATTTAAGGTATTTTAGTCTTATTTAAGGTATTTTAGTCTATTCATTTATATATATATATATAGTGGGATTTAGACCCTCACCAAATGGAGTAGTAAAACCTTAAATTTACCACTTAATTAAAGCTTGATTTTGAATTGTTTTTTTTTTCACATTTTTTAATATGCACAATTTATTATCTCCACCAATCGTATCTATATTATTAATAAAACCCTGACTAAGTTGATATCACGGGTTAACTGAAGACCAACTCGGTTAGGTAATTAAGTGAATTCTCTTTTATAATTAAAAAAGTAATATTATTTTAACGATATTATTCGAATGTATTATAACCTTTTCACTTTAAAAAATAAATAATATATATAGTGAAACTTGAACCATCACCAATTACATTAGAAAAATATTTAATTTACTATTCAATTAAAACTTTATTTTGATAATTTTATACATTTTAATTTTATTATGCACATTTTATTACATCAATCGGCTCTATATTTTAATAATGCATTTGACTGAGTTGGCATCAAATGTTAACTTGACATTGATGACAACACCATAATTAACAATTTAATCTAATTTTTTTAATAACGTACATATTTCAATTAGTTTCAAACCTTATATTTTGTTATTTATTGTTTTTTTTTATGAAAAGAAATGATACTCAAGCTAGTTACAAAAACTAACTTATCTCTCGTAGCAGGGAGACCTCATACAAGCACATATCATATGAATTATGGTGAGTAAGTTTAACCAGTCTATCTGCATATTAGTTTTCCTATCTAGAGATGACGAATATGCCATGACTAAAGCACTCCAACAGTTGATGAGTTCTTCGGGCTACACACTTGATAGTTATTTTTTGTTTGTTATTTTTAAACACACATTTGTGTTCAAAATTTGTGATTTCCCCACGCGTATAGAATTTATAGTATTAATAATGTATTTGATTGAGTTGGTGTTACAAGTTAATTCGACACCGACTCATAAACAATTTAATGTAATTTTTTAATTTTAATATCGTACATATTTTATGTATTATTTTATTAATTAGTTCAAAATCATACATTTTATTATTTATTATGTGTTTTTTAAATACACATTTGTATTCTATATTTATGGATTCCACACACATACACGTGTGATGAGATTTTTAGTTTATTTTAGGTCGATTTGGATGGGAGATATATTTATTTGCGATTAGTGTAAAAACAGCGGTGATGGTGATATTAGATACTATAATGATTCTGTAGTGTGAAATAAAAAGTAAGTTAAACAAACCACACCGTACCCCACCGCTCATCCAAACCCACTTAAGTGTTTTACTGAATTGTTGTCACATAATTATAAATTACTAAAATACCATCCATATATAAATTAAGTTATATTTTTACGAGAAATTTTTTTTGAACAATCTCATTATAGATTTTGATCATATATGTTCTTTTTAGCACAACGTCTAGAATTACCCGTAACCTCTCTCCAACTTATAAATAAAAAGATAATGCGCTTCAACGCACTTGAACTCACATCTTTATATACTGACAATAATATCGATGTTAATCACGAACACCGCACATGATAAATAAATAATTTTATCACTATGATCAAAATATCAATTGATTTTTATGTAAATTTTAAATAAATAAATTATTCATTAATTATTTTTTGCTATGCCATAATCTTATTTTTTTTTAAATTATATTTGATAATTACATAAAATTTTGACTAGCTGACTTGAATTTTAAACTAAGGCAAAATTATACCACGACCATTTTTCTTAATAGACAAAACTCGAAATTAAAAATTTTATTTTAAAGACTTCAAACACCAACTCGAAATAATAAATAATAATAATATTATTATTATTATTATAATTATAATTATCACGTCTTCTCCTCCTCAAATCTCCCATGAAATTAAAAAAAAAAATATATATATATATATATATAAAACCCACAACGAAAAGCTAGGACCCATTTAATAGTATAATATAATATAAAATATTATCTGTTTCCATTTTTTTGCAGAAAAAAAATTATATTAATAAGTAGAAAAAGAAAGGGTGAAGGAATAGATAAAAAAAAGAAAAGAGAGGCTTTTAAACACTCAACCAATCCCCAAACTTTCAGGCATGGATTCTTTTTTGGTGTGGCTGAATTTCAAGCCTCTTTTCTTGGTGGAAATATTTATTGATTTCTTTATTTTATTTTCACTACTATTTCTTTGTTCTAATTATAGTGGGGTTTTTTTTTAATTGAAAGTTCCTTTTTTGTTGTGGTTTCAGGCTTAGAAAATTTGGGGTTTTGATTGTAATGTGGGTTTTGTGTTGAGTGCTTTCCTATTGCCATGGATTCCTCTTTTGAAGGTAAAGAGAATTTGGGTTTTTTTTTGAGTGATATGTAATCTGGGTTTTAGTGCTTTCTTATTGCTTTAGCTATTATTTCTAAGGATTCCTCTTTTGAATGTAATTTTTTTTCCTTCTTTGGATTTTCTTAGTGATATGTAATCTGGGATTTGAATTTTTTTTTTGTTTCTCATCTATGGTTTATTTAAGGTCTTAAAGGTTAGATCTTTTGCATGCTGGTCAAATTGTTTCAGTTTTAATTTTTTAATTTTTTAATTTTTATTTTCACTTCAGTAAAGATTTTCTCTTTAAACTTAGTTTTCAGCTAAAAGATGCTTTTTTTTAAATTTTCTTTTTCCTTTTGTGGATATTTGGTACCATATTGTCTTTTTTGACATTTCTTTATCATATTTGATACATTAGTTTCTTACTAATTCACTTTGGTCAACTGGTGGATGAATTTGACTGTTCATTTACTTTCATTCATTGTATTATATTAATGTATGCTTGGCCTTCGGTTTATGTCGGAATACAGCTATGTGTTGGACATGAGTATGTTTGATTTTTTCCCCTGTAGAGTCACGTCTTCGTACTCATGTTCATTCACACTTATATGTATGTATATATCTATATATATATCCTCTCCAAGGCATGTCCCCGTACTTGTGTCCGTGTATATATATATATAGACAAAAGTGAATGGCAATAGGTTGTAAAAGGTCAAATAGCATTGTGTTCAATCCCTTCCTTGAACTGTGATGTTAGTAATCCACGGTGTTCGGTGTAGTTCAGAATGTACTTTTTCTAATGCAAGTCAATTATGAGTTTTCCTGTTTTAGAACAGAGTGGATCGGAATTTACTTCGATTAATATAGATCATTCGACCTTCCTGAATGACTTCCATAATTGGTTGATAACACTGACTACGTAACGGCAATTCTCTGAGTTCTTGTTGATTTTCTTTTTCTTGTTCTAAATTTGGTAATCTTGTCAGTATTGCCGTTGTTGTGTGTGAAGTGCATGACAAATTTCTTGTATTTTTCTGACATTTTGTCGAGTTGATATTAGTATTAGGATCTTTTGTCCCTTTAGGACTTTCTTGTGCTAACTCTTGTTAACTCGCAATTTTATGTTTTTCCTTTCGCTTTAGGAGTTGCGCTCGATCCATCAAAATGTAGTAAATTGAGCATGGATGAAAAACGAGAACTTGTATATGAATTATCAAAGAGGACAAGTAGAGCCTCTGAAATGCTACAATCATGGAGCCGCCAAGAGATTTTACAAGTCCTATGTGCCGAGATGGGGAAGGAAAGGAAATATACCGGTTTGACTAAGCTTAAAATTATTGAAAACTTGTTGAAAATTGTAGCCGAAAAGAATTCAGGGGATCATGAAGGTGTGACGGATCCCGAATCACATTCATCCCTATCAAGTGGCTCGAGATTATCCAAAAGGCAAAGGAAAGCTGATTATCCTTCTCGACTGCCTATTCCAGTTAATGATCCTGTAATCCGTAATGGCAGCAATGACATGATTAATGCTATTTTTTGCAAAAACTCGGCTTGCAAAGCTACCTTGAGACAAGACGATACGTTTTGCAAGAGGTGTTCATGCTGCATCTGTTATAAGTTCGATGACAATAAGGATCCTAGTCTATGGTTAATTTGCAGCTCGGAGCCTCCTTTCCTGGGAAACTCTTGTGGCATGTCGTGTCATCTCGAGTGTGCTTTAAAACATGAAAAGTCCGGTATTGGTAAAGATAAACAACATGCTGTTCTTGATGGGAGCTTTTATTGTGTAGCATGTGGGAAAGTAAATGATTTGCTTGGGTAATTACTACAAACGAACCACCTATAATTACGTATTTTTTTACTATTAATGTCTTATTTATTCATTTAGGTGCTGGAGAAAACAACTTATGGCTGCAAAAGATACAAGGAGGGTCGACATTCTATGTTATCGTGTTTCTTTAGGCCAGAAACTTCTTAATAGGACTGAAAAATATCGTAAGATTTCGGAGATTGTTGATGAAGCTGTTAAGTTGCTTGAAGCTGAGGTTGGTCCATTAACTGGTTTGCCCGTTAAGATAGGTAGGGGTATAGTCAATAGGCTTTCTTCAGGACCTGAAGTTCAAAAACTATGTTCTTTAGCTGTGGAATCACTGGACAAAATGTGTTTCGATACTATCTCACATTCGATACCAGGTAATGTTTAGTTTGTAGAACTCTTAGTTAAACACGTTTTTGTGTATAAACTCGTCTGACATTTTCAGCAGGTTCATGTTTGACTTCACCAGCAATAGTACGTTTTGAAGATGTTCGTCCGACTTCTGTTACTGTGATTGTGGGTACTGAAGGACCTTTAGCGAGCACTATTATCGCTTACACCTTATGGCATCGCAAGGCTCATGATCGGGATTACCCTGCTAAATCGACTTGTATCATGTTTGTGCCGAAGACCAGGTTTGTTGTCATGGGGCTAACTCCAGCTACGGAATATCATTTCAAAATCGTGTCATTTGATGGTACAAGAGAGTTCGGTCCGTGGGAAGTTCCGATTTCAACAAGATGTAGTGTTGATGGAGGCCCAGGCTGCCCGATGATGGAGAGAAGCCAAAGCCCCACAACCAATTGTAGCAGCCTTTCGAATCCTTCTTCAGTGGAGGACGAAACTAATAACATTACTCCGTACAGTGATCAGAATGATGACCGGGCAGACAATTACATTACGTATTGCAAGGACACAGGTAAAATTGTTTCCACAAGTTTATCGAAAGGTACTATCAACTGCACTGTCCTTGGTGAAGATGGAATTCCGGAAGAAGTTCCTATGTTAGGTGAGGAACGTGCAATGGAGATAGTTGGTCCGATTCTTGATTCCGATGCATTAATTGTTGAGAAAAATCCCACATCTGAGGACCGAATTACTGAGGAGACAAGCACTGATAATGGCTCTGACACCCTGGTTGAGACTGATACCGAGCATTTACCATTTGTCGGTTGTTCCGAAGCTGGGTTACCAATCACTCCCTGCAGGATGGAAATAATAAAAAACATACAAGGAAGAAGTGGAAGATCGAAGTCTAGCAACAAGGAAGCCGAGAATGGGACAGGGAAAGGAGAAGACCCTCAAGACGGAAGCACCTCAAAGAAGAAAACCGGAGAACGACAAGACGAGGAATGCATGGAAAATGGTCTCTCAGATACAGATTTCGAGCATTACGTGAAGGTAATCAGATGGTTAGAATGCAAAGGACATATCGAAAAGAACTTCAGACAGAAATTCCTCACCTGGTACAGCTTAAGAGCAACCCCGCAAGAAGTGAGGATCGTGAAAGTATTCGTTGATATCTTCATTTCTGATCCAGCATCTCTTGCGGAGCAGCTTGTGGACACATTCTCCGATTGTATCTCCAGCAAAGGATCATCCGTAGTACCTGCTGGCTTTTGCATGAAGCTTTGGCATTGACATGAACAGACTGTTGCCGAGCAGTGAGCTACATGTTTCCGAGTGCAAAACCGGATTAAAGTCTGTGTTCGGCAATAATTCTTTAGACCCACAACATTCTTGAGTTAGTTGCTTTTGTCATTGTTATGATCATGTAAGAATTGCCAGAATCGTCTTCTTATCTTTTTACAAAAACACTTTGTTGGTTCATTCACCCAGGTTTTTTAAGTTATTTTCTAATGGTATTTCCATTTCATGTTAATTGAGTTGCAAAACTTTTAACATATTCAATTTTTTATAGTAAAAAATAAATAAATTTAAACCAGTTTTTATGGTTCTATTGGTTGAACCGATTTTTGCCCCGGTTCAAATAATCTCCAATGTACCAGACAGAATTGATTATCGGTATCGGTTCAATTGATTTGATTGATTAAACTCAATTATGAGTTTTTTTTTTTTACAAAATTATCATTTAACTATTAATAAATTTCTCTTTTGATCATTCAATTATAAAAAATTACAAAATAATCGTTTTAACTATTTAATTTTATTTTTTTATCACCCAACTTTCTTCAAATTAATCAAGTCGAACTTTTGAGTTTAGATCAGAATTCCCGGTCTAGTTCTCGATTATCTCTTTAAACCGGTCCGAAATAATTTAAAATAAGATCATCATATCAATTGCCTGTATGCATATACATATGAATGAGAAACTTAAGCAACAAAATGATGCATTTCAATAACATAACAACAGATACAAGAACATGTCCTCCACAGTTTATAGCAAATCTCAAATGCTAGAGAGATTAACTTGGTAACCCTAATACACAAACAAGCTCAGTTAGCTACTATAGTATAAGGAAGAACATAAGCACATTCAATCCTGATCCGATCTCGAGACATCAAACGAAGTTCCCTTTTTGGACCCGGACATCTTTCGACCACAAACAACAACCATCCTTAACTCAGTGCAAGTTCTGCAGAAACAGCGAAACCCACGATATAACCTCGAGAAAGGATAACATTAGAAAATGTAAAAGGCGAGACGGTTCAGGGTCTTCATTACCGGGGACGAGAAGTATGCTACACACTCTGTATTTTGCTAGATATTTCTTTCACTTTTACACCTTCCTTTTCCTGTAATAAAACGATTCAAGATGTTAAATGATGTCGATATCCTAAGTATTGAGTAACTACGAGCGATAGTAACGACAAGAAGTGAACTTAACATAGCGAAAATGATAATACGAACAGCTTTTTTCGCATTGACACATCAATGTTACTTTCGTGCTGTGTCTGTGATATAACTAAAAGCAAAGCACTGTAATAGGCTTAATGAACCTATAGACATTAAGTCGATAATGTAAAAGCATTGCAAACTATATAAAGTTGTTAGATCTAATTATAGCTTTAGTCTCTCTACTATATTGAAAATTGGAATTTAATCCCTCTACTTTAATGTGATCCTCAAAACTGAAAATACTGTTAAAGTGCTAACGATATTAACTGTTAATTCATAACAATGTTTATAATGTTAACAAATTCATGGAAATCCACTTCAACAGTTGACAGTGTTATCGATTTGGACCTACTAGTAATATTACAAAAGTAGATCAAATTATGCCAAATTAAAATAAAGGATTGAATCACAAATTTCAATATAGTATGGGAACTAGAACCATAATTAGACCCCTTTTTTTTTTTTGGTTATATCTCTATTATAATACAATACATACCATTGTTTATAACAAATGAAACAAATTGCTTATAAGCTACTTCACAAAGTACCTTAAGAAATACTTTGATTTCATTTCACCAAACTACCAAACTTAAAGGAGCTTAAAAGTTGGTTCTAGTCCCTTTACTATGATGAAATTAGAGATTTAATCCAAATACTTTAATGTATCATGACTTGGTCCTCTACTTTTATAATATAATATTATTAGTAGGTTCAACTTAATCACACAGTTAGGCCATGTGAAAATCCAATTAGTCATATTCTATCAGTAATAAATTGATATGTTGAAATGCTTAAAACTGTTTCTAAAATTCTACTAATAGTCCAAATAGCAATATAAAAGTAAATTTCGCATTAAAGTAGAGGAGTTAAATCCTAAATTTCAACATAGTACAAGGACTAAAATTATAAATATACCAAAGTCATGATCCGGAAAAAACAAAAAAATTTCCCGAGAAAATGCAACAACAAAAGGAATATTTTATAAGCACTTACCAATCCCTTGCTCTCATAATAATCGTCCAATGCCCATTGATACTTGGACTGATTTAAGCCGAACCAACGAGCTAAATGGTCATCCAAGCTTGAATGAGCTACAAACAAACAAACAAAAACATTAACAAAGGAGAAAAAATGAATTGTTTATGATTTAAACCCATAATTGAACCAAAAAAAAAACAAGGAAAGAAACAGTAGAGATACCGTTTTGGAGTTTGAAGGCAGCGTTTTTGAAGAAACCCAGAAATGAACCGTCGGAAAGGGATTGGGAAGTAAGGAAAGACTTGTCGAACTGTTGGGGAGGTGGCTGGACAGGCGGCGGAGCAGAAGGAGAAGGAGAAGGCGGCGCGGCCTTCTTGGGAGAGTGAAAAACAGGAGGGTCAGTTGGAGAAGGGGTTGACGGAGGGGTAACGAAGACGGTGTAAGGGCCGATCTTGCTGATCATCGGCGGTGGAATCGAAGGATCTTTTTTGATTGGCATTTTTTAGTGAAACAGTATTGAGAGAAAAAAGAGAAAAAGTAAAGCTTAGAAGCAGAGTGTCAGTGTCACGAAACCCAAATGGGGGAGAAGATGGATGCTGTTTGTTTTTAGTCTCTCTGTCACTCATTGTACTTTTATGCCTTTTTTTTAATATTATATTTATTATTCAGAAAAATAATCAATCTAAAGAATAATTTAGGGACTTGAATTTTGTAGTTTATTTTAATTTGGTCCTCAAACTTTTTTTATTCATATTAGCTTTAGACTTGATATTTTTTAAATTTTGGTCTGTGATTATATAATACTTTTTTTATTCATATCAGTCCCTAACATGGATTAAAATTGAAGAAAAAAATGTGAAATTTAAAAGTTAATGTGGATTAAAAAAAGATTAAAAACTAAATTGAAATTCTTTTATCAGATTCAGGGATTAAATGTTAATTTATCTCAATAATTTATGTTTTAAAGAATAATTATCTGAATAAAAGGTCAATTTTTCCTCTTTTCCGAAAAGAGACAATTAATGGTTTTTATCAGGAAAAGTTAACATAAAACGAATCTGTTCCAATCAGGTCCCAAAACAAAAAGCCAATTAAGAAGTGATAATTTTAATCCATATCCAAAAGTGTTAGATTTAATTATAAAAAGAATTAGTAATTTAGAGTGGGTTTGGATGAGACTGTATTTACTTACAGTTATTGTAAAATTAATAGTGGTAGTAAAATTAGATACTGTAACGATACAGTAAAATATGACAAAAAATAAGCTAAACTTATCGCACCGCACAGTCAAATCCACCCTTAAACTTGTAAAATTCAAAACTTGGCTGAAATGATTCAAATAAATAACTCAAAATTCTGAAATCAAAATAAATTTAATTTAAATAATTAAACCCTTAATCAAAATTTTCCAAAAAAAAACAAAGCCAAAAAATTTAAAACTAAATTAACTCGAAATTATTATCAAATTTAAATATCTTTTAACACTTCAATAATTTATAAAATTAATTATCTTTTTTTAAATTTTTAAATTTTTATATTTATTCAATTTTAAGTGTGAATGTAAAAATCAAATCATTTTATATATTTTATTATATATACGAACATATACAAAAATTAAATTAAATAATTCAATTTTTTATACAATAATAAGACATTACAATCTCTAAAAGAAAACGTGATATGACACATAATTTTTAAAAGAAAACATAAATTCAAACTTCAAAGAAGATGAAACAGAAACTACAATTTTATTTTAAATCAAGTCGGATTAAAATCAAACCAAATTTCAAATTGAAGGGACACCACCAAAGCTGGTTTCACAAAATAAAATACTGAAGCAACAGGTTTGGACCAAAAAGAAAAAGCAACAGGTTACTATAAACATGCAACATCCTTTTTTTTTTTTTAATTACAGAGCCTACAAATACTATAATATATAGCATATATATATATATGAATAACCTAGCTTGTTTTCAGTCTGTCTGTATCAAATACTAGCATCCTAAGAAGCAAGAATAAACCATTGTCAGCATTGTTAGACGGTTCATACCAAACCTTACAAAAAAACCAAACATGTTTCAAGCCAACTCGTTTCTGAGTTCTGTCCGGGGCCGGCCAGCCGGACCGGAACAGCCTCAGTACATGAACATGCTTCACGACCAGAAGAATGTTTTGTCAGGATAGTTACTTTCCAATGATGTTCAACAATCCAGTTCCTTCCCAGAATTTTAATCTCAACTTTTGAGTCGCTCGTTTTTTGAGCTGAGACTCGTTTATAAACACGGGTTATATGCATCTGCAGATTCATCTTTCAGCCATGACAGTAACTTTATCAGATAGCAGAACTTGCCAATGATAGTTCATGGAGCTCGGTCAGCATCCACTCTTCGCCAGTTTGACCACCAAGTACGATAGCCCTTGTTCCACCAACAACACAAGTACTATGCCCCCAAGCAAACCTCGGGGGTCTCCCGGGCACATTTAGTATCCTCCAAGTAGGTTTCTCATCGGTTGGATCCAGGAGATAAAGTTGGGAAGCAGAGTGAAGACCAGCGACAGACCCGCCAAAGATGAGAATTCTTCCACCAGGTAGGCTCACGGCGACATGGTCAAGTCTTGGAGGTGGAGCTACGCCCCCGGGGTTTCCAGCGCCAGGCATCCCACTCCCAGTTACACATCTCCAACAGGGTTCATCCTCACTTAAATCCATTGTGAACACATCACTAGAACGAAACCGTAGAGGACCACTCTTAGCAAGACCTCCAAACATCAATATTTTCCGACCACCGTATACCGACAGTGTGTGACCCAAACGAGAAGGTGGGGTCCACGCTACTGGTATCTCTCTCCAGACAGGTTTCTCCATTGAAAGATCAAGCAGGAAAGTGTCACTAAGAAGTACTCCCGAATCTGCACAACCACCGGAAACTATGAGCTTGGTTCCATCAAGAGTGCAGGAGCTGTGCCATGATCTAGGTAGCGGAGGAGCCAATCCTGAGATCTCTCGCCAAGTCGGAGGCTTAGCATCCAAATCTAGCACGAAAACATCATTGAGCAGGCCCTGCCTTCCACAGCCACCAAATACCACCAGATGAGACCCATTCACGCAAGAAAGTGTATGACCCCAACGACCAGGTGGAGGAGAACTCACCTGGACATGTTGCCACTCCGGGTTACTGGAATTCAGATCCAATACAAAGGTGTCGTTCATTGGTTGCATATTTACTCCTTCACCACCGAAAAGTACAACTCGATTCCCAACAGCACAAGCACTAAAGTTGCACCGTGAAGGTTCAACAGCCCCTCCAACAGTAAGCTTCCTCCATGCAGCTGCTTCAAGAGTGGTCAACTCCCTTGCCAGCCTACCCCACCCAAGTCTCTTGGCACCAGGAACTGTCTCTAAAACACGAGTAGTCTCACAACCCCATGCATTTTGACAGACCATCCGCCAAAGGTCCTCGTTTTTTGTCAGGTCATATAGTCGTCTACAGACAGAACCAACAGACGCAATATCTCTTGGAGTCAATCGCGATAGTATCTTGAGAGACAATACCTCATCGCTCAATTGCAATATCCCGCAAAACCCACGGTAGACATTTCGGTCCCCAACTACTCCAGGCCAAAACACAGGAAAACCAGAATGAGAATGGGTGGATGACTTTATAGACTCCTTTATTGAAGATCCAGGCACTGGACCTAGATCGATGTTCACTTCTGTGAAGAACTGGATACCAATAACATGAGTGATTATACCATCATCTCCATAAATAGGAGTAAGACGCAGTTTGTTCATCAAAGGAGATCCATCCTTTCTAAAGTTCAACAACTCTCCTTGGAACTCAATGCCCTCCTCAAGACATCTCCGTATTTCTGATACTACTGAGGAGTCTACCAAAGGATGCCGCCTTTTTGCAAATGGCCCTCTATACTGTAAGAAACGGCTGAAAAAAAATCACATAAATACCAGAACAACGCAGAACTTGTCAGAAGATGAATATTAAATATTAATTTTCTTTCTACAAGAAAATTTAAGGGTAACAAGGAGCATAATGATAAACAACTTTCATGATGATCTACAGTAACTACGGCAATATATGAGAAGTGGGGTGAAAAGGGGGCAGTAGGTGGTATAGGCTTTCAATTAAAACAGTGCTCTGAAACAAAAAAACATGGAAGGTTATCAAAGAACCTTTAAAAGACCTTCTAAAACCAGCATTACAAGAGAACATACAGTTATCACCTCTAAACTCCACCCTTGTACAATTGTTCAGCTGTGACCCCAATAAGCATAAAACTACCAACACAAACAGACATGCAACTTTAGAGGCCTCAGCATAACCAAGGAAAGCAGAAATTAACCAAATGCAAATGGTTCGTTAAGTAAACATGTAAAAGAAAAAATAGATTTAACACAGCAATGACTAGGATATGCAAAAACAAAAAAAAGATTCAAGATTAATAGCTTCAGATGCTTGCTGACAACTTCTACAAGGAAAAAGGAAGGCTCTGGTCAAGGGATGTGCAGCATCTCTAAAACTCATGGCCCAACTATAAATTCCATCAGCTCCCAGGCTGACAAGTAAGAAGGCACTTTTTCTTTTTCAATTTTTCCAAGTCGGATAAATATAGATTAGAGTCATTTAAAGCTTTCAAGTATCAAGCCAACAATTTCTGTTTTACAGTCCAAAACCAAAGCCAAACTCTAATTCACCAAAAGGCTTTTCCAGGAATTCCACACTATTTTGATGACAACAGGCTGACCAAATTTATAAAAAAAATGCATCTCGCCACATCAATATGATTCCTCAGGGAAGCATGAATTTGAGTCTCATCTGATGCTACCAAGATAGATATGAAGCAAGTAGAAATTAGTCTCATCTAAGGCTACACAGATATTTTCATCATATTACATAAATTAAGAAGTAAACTGAATTTCCTCAAATGCACTGCATCAAATCTATATGCTAAGCTGTAGAAGTCAGCATGATGTAGTTATGGTCCCATTGACATATTCTGCTCACGTCTCCCTTCAGAAAAGCTTCAGCATATAAACATATAGGCATCAAAATGATAATGTAGAACGTTAATTCTATTGATAAGCTTCCAAACATCCTATCCAAATTTGTAACCACAATAGTTCAAGGAGCTAAACTTAGTGCAGCATTCAAACGAAACACCAGAGCATTTTTGGTGCTTTTAGAGAGCACTTCTGAAATAGAGGAAGATATCATCTAACTTTCCAAAGAGAATTGTATAGCATGGAAACATTCCTCATCCCATCATTGTACTAATTGCTGGTATATTGGGTAAATAGTCAATCTTTAGTCAATATAATATGAGATTTAGTTTACAAATATCAGAAACATTTGAACAATGACAAAGCATTTCAAAATTCTTTAGGGTTGGTATGATTCAGGAAAGTATCCCACTTAAAGAATGATTATTCAAAAACACGAACACTTGATTATGATACCATAACATCAAGAGGTAGCTTCTTTTGAAAGTAACAACAGGAAACAAAATATAAAACTGAAGATGCCCTCTTAAGCAGGAACCTTACTGTCACCATGTAGAATAAATTTGAAGCTTGAAAGTCTAATACAATCAAGTTGGAAGTATGAGACCAATATATAGATAAATCAACAAGATATTAACAGCCTCCCCCTTGATACAAGCTTCCAACCCCAAGTCACAGTATCACGAACATAAAACTAGTAATATGCCAACCACACAGGCCCTTCTGTCAAAAAACTATATTACACTTCTCAAGCAAAATCCTACTGACAAACTAAACAAGAACCCACACACGAAAGATTCAATCAAGATCCAGATCCCTTTTCTAGTGTATGTTAGCCTGCTCCACTAGAACTAAAACATCTCATCCTGTTGGCGATCCTTCATGCCGACAGGCAACAGCATCTAGGGTTCCTCAAACAATGTGATATCTCACACCGGGTAATCCTTAACCCTCCCTCTCTTACTAAGACTACAGAATGTTCTGGTGAATTATGGCCGAAACCAGGTCTATACGGAACTCAAAGTTCACACCAAAAAATCCCCTGCAGCAGATTACTTTCTAGTTAATATCCACTTTGTAGCATACTCCCCACTAAACACACTATTTTAAGGAAATCAGTTCCAGCATTGTTAATTTTGCAGTTGTTCAGATAGATAATAAGGGGCTTCACAGCACCCTCAATATCATGTACCCGTTGAGGTAAGTTCACTCGGATTCAACAGTAAGTTTACAAGTGTGTCTAGACGAGTGTGCTCAACTTTCTTTAAGTTTTTCTATGTATATAGAGAGCCATATCCCCATGCCCGTATCCAAATGTATGTACTTCAAGCAAAATGAAGAATTGGACTCAAGCAAAATGAAGAATTGGAGCAACATAAATGTTTAGTCTGCATGAAACATTAAACAATTTCTTAACCAAAAAACATAAACCCCTTGAATATAAGCTTCAAAAAGGGATTCCCAGATCTAAATTCATTAAACTGCAAAGTAAATTTGCTCGTTCTCGTTGCACAACATGTTAACATGAAAACTAATACTTCCTATCTTGAATAAATTCAACAATCTTTATTACATAACTAAATTCCCATCCTTTGGATGGGAATTAAAGAAAAACCCAATAAGGGTTTCCATTATCCCCTAAATTCCATGACACAGACACCTAATAACACATTGTAATCTACTCCCATTTTATACAGTACTAAAAAAAAAAACCTAAACCAAACACCATTCAAAATGTCAGCTAAAATACGGAGGAAAACAAAAGCAACAAAGAACTAACCAATTGCGACCAATAACCTCTTCAGCACGATACCCAGTAACCATCTCGAAGACGGTGTTGATATAAACGATGGGGTGGTCGGGTTCGATAGCATCGGTGACAACAAAGCCACAAGGAGCCGTTTGCAGCAAATTCTGGACAGGGAAAGGTAGTGGGTTGCCATCGTTAAAGACGAAGCCTTCGTCTTCATCCCCACTCAGATCGGAATTACTATCCCACTCCATCAACACGTATATATCTCTGTAATCTAAGAAAGCTTGAAACCAGGTGGAAAACCCATGGAAACTGATGAAAAGAAACAAAAGGGAAAACGAAAGAGATGATAAAGAATGAAGAGAAAAGCGTTTCAGTGAGGAAGAGAAGAGATAATTTGAGTGGTGAGCAATGTTTTGGGGGAATTTTTAAGCTAAAGGCCAAAGGAGAAAGGAAAATGGGAGAGAAAGAGTAGGTTGTACATAATATTTTGTGCACTCTCTCCTCCGTCACCGCCTTTCTTTTATTGCTTTCGGTCAAAAAATCTGCTATAACTTTTTCCAAAGAAAAATCCAGTGATTCATTTCTATTATGGGTAAATTTCACTTAAGGTCACTAAACTATTAATAAGTTTATATTTTGGTCACTAAACTATTTGAAAGCTCTTCATTTAAGTCATTGGGCTATTTAAATCACTGTTGTATGATCTTCTCTATTTGTACCGTCTACACCAATTGAAAGCTTTCATTTCCCTTCTCTTCTAAATATCAGTTTTTTATTTTCATGAAACAAATTTGAATGCACGAATCTGCAAACTAAAATCCAAATAGCTTTCTTCTCTAATTTTCGACACTAAATTTTAGATCAACTTGGATATAAGGTATATTATTCTACGCATCGATGAGTACTGATTCACTGTATCGATTGTCGAATCATCATTTGAAGCTCGCTGGCTGAACTTAAAAAATAAAAACTTAATAGTTCAATGATTTAATAAAAATTTTCGAATAGTTCAATAAAATAAATGAAAACTTTCAAATAATTTAATGATTATTTTGAGGTTTTTTGAAGTCGAGTTATCAAAATATAAAGGCGCTTGTACTTTTTGAAGGAATAACTTAAATTTGACGCGTTAAAAAGATAAATTGTACTAATAATATTTAGGATGCTTATTTCTTTTCTTAGTGGATTAAAACTATCTAGAGCTTTCCTTGGATCGAGCTAATCTAGGCCACGACCCAGTTCCAAAAGAAATTACTGTCCAAGTTCGTTCTCAAGTTGGCTTGACCCATAATCTGTTCCATTGTTCACAAGATTAATAAAAAAAAAATTATTTTTATATTAGTATTTTTATGTTTCACATTTTAATTCAAAAATGCATTTAAATCAAATTCAAACCATGTCTAAGTGGATTAAAAAAAAACAAAATCTTGTTCAAACTTTGCAGGTGAACAACTTTAAAACTAGCCATAAAAGTAAGTACACATGTATTTATCATTTGATTCGTGTGTTAAATGTGTTTCACATTAAATTTGAGTTTACATTTTAAGCTCAAGCTAATAATGATTAAGTCGATAGAAAAACTTAATTGATAAAATAATAATATTTTAAAATTTAAGGATCAATTTAAAATTTAAAACATAAGTTGAGGATGTCTTATGCAATTAATTTATTCTTTAAAAAAACTAAAATCTCGTATGAACCATTAATATATAATTTATGGTTAATTTGAATTTGAAGGAAATTTAATTTAAGGTCTTACCTGGATAGGCTGGACCTACCATAGGGATAGTTCTACCTTTAAATGGTTAAAATAAAATATTTATTGGCAATTTCAAAATATGGCGGATTTCCTTTAAATCGGATCGGATTAGTGGTTAAACAGGTTATATTATCAGTTCGTTAGAAAAATATTATTAAAAAATTTTAAAATTAATAAAAGAATTTAGTTTAATCGCCCAATTCAACTGGTCCATACTGGTTTCTTGATCAACCATTTCAAAATCTCTTTTCGAATTAATATCTTGATTAATTTTTTATCCAATCGATTAATCTGATTCGGTACAAACAATATTGATAATTTCATCTATATAATTCAAAACTTAAAATTAAATAATTTTTTTAATTCAGATACAATTTTATTAAATTTTGTTTATTCTCATATATTATATTTACTAATTTCATTATAAATTGTTCTTGGAGTTGATATGATTATATAAATATATTAATAATATTGATAAAAAATATTAATAATAATTTATCTTACATTTTAAAATAAAAAATTAAGAAATTTTAAATTTTAAAAAGTAAAAGTTGAAAGAATATTTTGATTATTTAATTATTAAATAAATTACTATAAACAAAATAGTTGATATTTTCTTCGATCTTCACATTTCCAAACTCTGACAAGATAAGGGTGTCGGCCCACTTCCACGAATCGAGACATAGCATTTCACGGACCTTTTCGTACATGTTATTGGGGAAAAAATCTAAGAGCATCGAAATGCAAAAAGAATAAATAGATATTAAAAAAATAATGATTCATGGAGATTGAGTATTAATTCGATTAGTATGGGTATTGTTACTGATGCAGGAGAATATGAGTTCGAGTATATTGAAACGCTTTGTCCTCAAATTTATGGTTTAAGGATGGGTTATGGGCAGTTTTAGGCATTGTGTCACAAAGAACAAATATGATCAGAACTTATATTGAAATTGTTCAAAAAAAATTCAATAATTCATGCTTCGTATCATTTCTTTTGTAATTTATCATACATGCACATAATCACATTTTTGGTTATTCAGTTTTAAAAAGTTATAAGATAGTCACTGGATTAATCGAAAGTTTTTATTTACATCATTAGACTGTTAAAATTATTGTTGTATTGTTTTTTCCGTTAACACCACTTGCATCAATCAAAACCTCTTATTTCCCTTCTTTTACACAGTTCAGTTTTTTTTCATGAAACAACTGTGTATATCATGAATCTACAAACTAAAATCCAAATAGTTTTTTTCCCTTATCTTAGAGACTAATTATTAGATTATCTTGTATCTAAGGTATGTTCTACGTCAAATCATCATTTAGAGCTCGCTAACTAGACTTTACAAAAAAAAAATCGAATAATTTAATGACTTTAAATGAAAACTTTCAAATAGTTCAGTAACTATTTTATAACTTTTTTAAAATTGACTAACCAAAATATAAATTTACTAATAATTTTGTGATCCTAAATGTAATTTACTCTATTATTATTTATTTTTTATAACAAAATTTATCTAAATTAAACCCTAGCCGAAGATGAAGAAACTCACACCCTAACTTGAGTTGGGTCGAGTAAGCTCTTGACTGATCTAGTTATAACACATAATGTAATTTTCTAATTAAACTCTTTTATAGTTTATAAATATTTTAATTAATAATGAAAAAAATATACTCTAACATTCCAAAAATTAATAAAATTTAATTTATTTTTTAAATTATAAAAATATAAATTATTAAAATAATAAAATTATATTTTTATTATCGTAAAAATAAATAGAATAATTCACTTTAATCCACTTTAAAGTGTCTTTGTGAATGTCAAAAACTAATCTTAATCCACTTTAATGGCTGACCATTATCAATAAGACAGATTATCATTGCCACGTCACTTGGTACATTGCAGTCCATGCATCAAAAGAATTTTTTTCTTCATCTTACAAAATCAATTGGGCACTTGTTTGCCTCCATTTATAGAGGGTGAAATTACTTAACAAGTCCTTCTAGAAGTAAATATAATTGATTTCGCATTGATTCCAATTATATCAATCGGTACACATCGTTTTAGTAATAAACTAAAACAATTACTTATCTTTTCTGCATCCATATAAATTTTGATTTGTACCAATTTTGATCCGACCAATTCTAATTACACTGATTGGGATATTACGCACCAACTAGAGCATGAATAATGTTAAAAATACATAAAATTATTATTTAACCAACTTTAATATTTTTTATTAATCAAATTTAAACTTTAAACTTTAACCAACATAAAGGAACAACTTCAAAATTTTAAGTAGAAAATTAATGGATAATAGAAAGTAAAGATTTTATATAACAAACAAACTAAAGAAAACAAAAAAGAAAATTTTTAAATGCTTCGCCAACACAACATTTTAAGTACGTTTTTGTTAAATTTTCGTTTTATATATTTAGTATGGGATGATCTTACTATAGATCATTTTTAAATAACGGTATGGATAAATTTGTTGTTTAATGTGTGGGATATTTTTTTTCTATGTTTATTTCAAATTTTTTAAATAGTGAAATTTTCTTTATAAAGTTTATTGATATATATTTTATGCAATTAATTAATATTTTTATATTTAAAATTATTTAGTCTAATTCATTTGATATATTAAATGTTTTTTAAAATATCAGTAAATCCGAAACAATACATTGGAACAAATCGGTATCCATACATATCAATTCTAGTAGAAAAAGGTCACCCGCCAGTACTGTATTGACTATTTTGGTCTGGATTAAATTAATCTTTCTACTATTAAATGGATCAATTTAACCATTATAACATTAAAAAAATCAAACAATGTCAAATTGTAATAAAGATAATAAAAAAGACATAAAAATGATTTTTTTTCATTTGCAGCTCAACTTCAAACATTCGTTTGAAAACCATAAAAACTTTCAAAATATTATTTATTTTTAAACAATAAATGGCATTTTTAGGTAAAAATATAATGAAAACCCTTATATTATGAGTTAAATTATTATCTACTCCATTTACTTAAAAAATGAGTAAATTAGTCATTGTATATTAAATAAAAGAGCAAATTAGTCCCTTAGTTAAAATTTGCATCTAGTTTCTACTATTAAAAACTGGTGCAACTTACAGAATAATCAAACAGTTACACTTAGAGTGTTACGTGTGTCTCATATCAACATACATGGACTATGTTTTTTACAGTAAAAATAGATAAAATTTTTAAGAATCAGTTTAATTTTTGATCTAACATAAAACCTAATTCTTAGTCGACCTCTACAATATTTTATCTATTTTTTTATTCGGTAAATTGATTCATTTAATAATAAAATGAATAATAATTTGATAAATTTGTTATAATGTGCTTCTACCATTTCCGAAGTAGTAGAAAGGCCAGTCCCCTTTATTACCTCAAACATGGAGAGACTGCCTTTTATGTACATACCAGAGCCCGGACACGCATGCAGAACAGTCGTGCAACGGTATAAGCTCGAACTTTCAAGCGAATATTCCCCATACAGGAATAAAATCAAACAGTTTCGCTGCAATTACATGGTGCTTAACATTACCAGACCAAATGCCCGAAATTAGCCAATGGAGTAACAAGAGAACACTTTCCCAATCCACAGAAAGGTCTAAAGCTTTCAACAAACTAAACATACCAATTCGAAGCAGCTCCAACTTCAAACAGAATCAAATAAATCACGCTCAAACAAGAAACCCGACTCTCGGTTTGACCTTCTTCTCCACTGTTAATCAAATTGAAAGAATTGGAGCGTGATTGGGGGTTCCTTGAAATGAACTTTCACGGTGAAATTTCAAAGTAGAATCCAATGAAACCGGTCCAATTGTTGTGAAAAAAAAGGTGGTGCTGAGCTGAATCTTGATTAGCTTATTTGACTGTGTTGGGACAAGGAAAAGAAAAAGGGTTTGCCAATCATATTTGATTAGCTTATTTGACTGGCATGCCACTATGCATTAAATTTATTCAATATATATTGGCATGTCAAACAATTGATACATCAATAGGATAAGGTTTGAAGTTTTTTTTGGTAGAAAATAACCAACATCAAAACTAATTAAACCCATACAAAGAGAGTACTATCCGGTAACAAAATCTCTTAAACTGATGAAGGAGATCTTCAAATAAAATTAAATTCAAGAGACTATTAAACTCATACTTGACTATTCGATCAACAATTGCATTTTAATTGTGAATTAAACGGAACTCAGTTAAGCTACTATTGACTGTACAGTCCACCAGACAACACTTAATAAATAGTAATAATTTTAATATTATACACATTTTCATTTTATGTATTTCAATTTTATACTCTAAAGACACTAGTGGTAAATGACATAATATACTTTTTTTTTTCTAAGTGTAATTATTTCTAATGAATTATTGGTTTTAATTTTTTTCCTTTTTTCTTTTTTGGTAACATGGGTTAAAATTTCTAAATTTAGAATTACTTCTTTTTTTCTCTCTAAATTTATTCCAACTTATATAACATTTATCCCATGTTAATTCAAGTGAATATATTTTTAGTTGTAAAAAAATATATATATATTTTTTAAATTATAATTTTAATAACAATAACATTCAATATATCTATATAATTATAATCGGAATCAATTAGTACAATATATAAATGAAATCGATTTATACAAAATGAAACTCAAAACTTGAAATAAAAAAATATATTCAAAATTTCAAAACTTTTAATTTTATTGACATAGCATTTTATATTATTATATAGACAATTATGGATTTAAGAGTAATTCATTTTTTATTAATTGTAATTAAAATTATTTTTTTGAAAAAAAAATAGTTATAAGTAGTTCCACGTAAACTTATCTCATCTTACTTGTGAATAATATTTAATATGCATTAGAAATATATTTCTGCAAAACTAAATAGTTAATATTGACCAAAAAAAAAAAGAAATGAGCGTAAATAAATAAAATAATCACTATACACTTAATTAGGCAGGCAATAATAGCCGCATACATGTGTTGAATCTTTAGCCCCAATTACTCAATAAATGTAAAAAACAAGAAAATATTTAAATTCTCTTAATAGCTTTTTCTCAACCAATGTGGGATATTACACTCTACATTATCAATTATATAAATCAAATCATTGATTTTCTTTTTCAACATGTCATTAAACTCTTAATTAAATAGTAAAATAAAATAAAATTGAACTTCATTGTCAATAAGAAAGAAGTATTGAAGAAGAAAAAAAAGACAAGAAAAAAACAATGGTCCAATTTGGACAAATTTTAATGCTTGACGAAATCGATCAAATTTCGCATTGGTGTGCTAAATTTTAAATTAATGTAAGGCTTTTTTATTTTTATTTTTTGAAAAATCAAATTAATATTACTATTTGTAAACAATATTTATAATCAATAATTACTTATAAATACCAAAAAAGTAATTTTCAAAATAAATAATATTTTACGAGCCATATAACTCGATGCTCCTTAAGTAAGATACGAGGTTTAAGCCATATAAATAAGAAAAAAAAATCTCCAGAACCAGATTAATGGTAGAATCGATCAAGCCACTGGTTTGTCGATTTAACTAGTTCGATTAAATGAACCATTAAAGATCCATAAGAAAAAAAAATAGTGGTCAATTTATTCATACCGATCCCTGAATCAATTAATCTAATGTTTTTTTTCTTTTAAATTAATACTCTAATCGGTTCTTGATCCAATTCAATTTAAACAACTATAAATCTTTTCGACTTCAAATTTAATTCCGGCTATCTGGAAACTCGAAAAATAACATTAAATGAGTCATTGATGGGGTTGATGTTAATAATAATTGATAATAAAATTACAAAAGTTGACTTCTGATGCCTTAATCATGATAGAGATTAAGGTTAATAACAATAATAAAATAGATTAGTTCTGTTTTCTTCTTTTTAAATCGATAGTTTAAAAAAAAAACCGAATCAAACAAAAAAAAAAGGGACTTTCTGGGGGCTGACAAGGGCCGCCCCAAATATAAAATTTATGATTCAAATCCTTTGAAAGTTTTAAAATTTTAAATTAATAAAAATAAAATTATACTTTAATTCTTTTAAAATTAATAAAAGATTAATTTAATTATTTAAAAATTATAAAGATATAAACTATTAAAATAATACAATTATATTTTTATTATCATAAAAATTACAATTTTTTCTAATTTCACGCTTGAAGACTTTGCAGCAAATTAAATAAATATTGGATTGGGTTAATAATGTATAATAACTAAAACATCTAATTAAATCAGCAATATGAAGTCAAACCCTTTGTTTCTATTATTAGCCTCCTCAATAATTATATATAATATATATGTTCTAATAATAATAATATTATTATTATTTATTATTATTATTATTATTATAAAAAATCCCAGTTGTGGTTCATAATATTCTGATCATATTTTGACTTTTTTAGGAAAAAAAAGTAATTAATATTATCGATTTCCAATCAAGCAATAGCAAGTGTGAGTGCAAGCTCACAACCCACGCCAGGTGAAGATAATGAATTAAATGGAAAATAATTGACATTTCACATGAATAATGCATGCTACTACATCATTTCACCATTAATTTTTGTATTAAATAAGAATATTAAAAAACAAATGATATAAGAGGAGTTTCGATTACAACTAATTAAGAGTTGAAAAACATTGAAAAACATTGTTCTAATCAAAGTGAAATAATAAAAATATAGTTCTATACGGACTCAACTTATGCGATATGGTCCGTACCACATATCCCTTGTTTTGTCACTGTATTTATTTCTTTGACAAGTGAAGGATTCGAATCACACAATCTCTAACATTGGAAAAACTTACTTAAATTATTGTTGAATGCTGTTTATGTTGATTTGCATTATTGTATGGGGTCCAATTGTGTTTCTAATCATATGCCTTCCTTATGCAAATTCTTTACAAACCAGTAAGATTTCAACAGCAGCTTAAAAATGGCAAAATAAATAAATAAATAAAACAAGACAAAAAGGGGACAAGATACTTATGTTTCTTAAAAGCAACCAAAGTATGATCATTTGAGAGATATACATACATTTAGTGGTTAACTTGTAGAAGGGGACAAGATCTGTAATGGACATAGGACTGGGAAAACAGGACTTATTAAATAGCATACATTTTGTTAAGCTCATTGTTTAGTATTTCAGTATCTGACAATGGATAAGAGTGTGACTGGCTCTCCATTGAAGATCTTCGAATATTTCGTTTGCTCGAAGCCTTAATTCGATGCCTGATCACCCAATAACACATAGTGCCTAAAGTTGCAAACATTATTACCGATCCGATAATGGTAACTCCGATAGCTAACCATCGTTCATCTCCGACCACAACGAATGACAACGCTAAGTATGCCACTGAAACAAGCACACAAGCTAACCACATTATCTTGTTGATAACAGCCATCAACTGCTTCTTTGCCTTGCTTTCAATGACTACAACTGAGGTCTGAACCACCACAACAGCTATGAAATTTTAGAGATTTTATGTTCGAGTTTTATTATTGACAAATCATGTGGTATAGGTTAATTTGAACAGGGGCGTAAATAGAGATAACAGAAAGTAGTGATTTTGACCCTTTAAAAAATAGTAAATATTTATGTTGTTTGAATTAGATTAGATTAATCGATTGGATCAATTGGATTTGGAAGGTGGTTTTGAATCGATTAGATTAGTATTAACCGACTAAAAAACCAGTTGGATCGAGAACCGACGACATGACTGATTTTAAAAAAAATGGTAAAATTACATTTTACTCTCTCAATAACTTATGATTCATCTTTAGCCTAGAGTTGTCCATGGGCCAGGTATGGTTGGACCGATACCCATTCCAAAAACATTATTTGAATATTGGTTTGTGGATTCGTAAAGTTTAAAATTATTTCATAAAAAAAGTTTGAACTGTAGAAAAAAATAGGAATAAAAGCTTTCAATTGATGCAAGTGATGTAAATGGAGAATGTCATATAACATCAATTTTAATAGCTCAATTATTATTTTGTAATTTATTAAAGTTGAGTAACTAGAATATAAATTTACTAATAATTTAATGACCTCGAATGCAATTTACTCAAAATATAATATGATATATATACACATGTCATCGTCTTAACCCTACTTGTGAAATTATTTCTTTTCATCAGTAACACAAAACCGAATCTATTAAGAAGTTCATCGACTTTTAACAAATGATACTTAAAGAACCTCGAGTCAAAAATTACTTTAAAATAATAAAAATAAACTTAATTAACTAAACTAGCATTAAATGACAGATTAAGAATGTCGTTGTCTAAATAAGAGGCAATAGGCATCTTTTCTATTAATTATATATTAGCCCCTACAGTGGTTCGAAAGGACTTGAAATAGTTTTTTGAAGGATTTGGGTCAAAAATAAAACATTTATTATGTGTTATTTAATTAAATTGAAAGGACAATAACTGGAACGATTAGAGACATTTACCCTGTCCAAAGTCAACTTACCACCAAGTAGTACTTTGTTTATTATTTATTTATTATTATTTTAAATAAAAAATTTATATTTTTTTATAATGTAATTTGTCTATTTAATAATAATTTTTTTATGTTTACATATTCGAGAAATATGTTAGGGTCGTGCTGGTGACATATTTAATTAAATATATTTCAATTGTCGATTGAATAGCAGTTCGATTAGTATGGATATTGTTACCAATGCAAGAAGATGTGGATTCTAGTGCGCTAAAGCTTGTTATACTTCTATTTATAGGTTAGGGAGGGCTATGAATAATTCTAGATATTGTTTGAAAATAAACAAATATGATAAAAAAACTACTTAAATATTAATATGTAAAAAAAATACCAACAAAAAAAATAATAAATAGGCAATAGTCATGCATTCTATTTTTTTTATTTTTTTATTTTTTTTTTAGTTTTGACGGTTCAGTATTATTATTATTATTATTATTATTATTATGCTTCCATGTGCGATCGCCTCCTGCTTTTTTTTATACCTTGACATGTCTCAATTAATGCCTACATGCATGACATTCTAATATTAAATACATAAATTATTAATGTATTTATATTTTATTTTAAAAATATTTTAATATTATTCAAACAAAGTCAATTGAGTTTTAGTTCGATTGACATGAGTATTGTTGTAAATGTAGGAGAACGTGAGTTCGAGTACACTAAAATGCATTATCTTCTTATTTATAAGTTGGAGATGTGTTAATGAGTAGTTCTAGACATTATTTTAAAAAAATAGATATAATCAGAGCCTATAATGAAATTCTTAAATATGTTTCATCTTTTTTATTGTAAAACGTGAATTTAATAATATAATAAAAAAATAAAAAAGTATTCTTGTTAATTTAAAAAATTTTCAAACTCGTATTTTGGAGATTTTTTTTATACAGATAATAACCAAATCTTAGACTTTAATTTTTTTGTTTTAATTTATTAAACATGTCTTAATTTATATAGTATTTAAAATAAGAAATATAAAGTAAAATTATATACTATAATTAACAAATTATTTTGCTTCACGTTAACGTTTTCTTTTGACTGTGGAATACAAAATCAAAGCCGTTTTATACTTTTTGAATATCGTTTCATACTTTTTCCACAAGTGAATTTATTTTTTTTCTAAAAAATAATTATTATATATATTTTTACTTAGATGTTAAGATTAGGGTTTGATATTAATAAGAAATTAGGGTTTTTTATTATTATATAAATATGGGATGATAGTATCTTCATGATCGAATCTCAATGTTAAATCTAACATTGGAATGTACAAATATATATATATGTATATATATATATAGACATTGGCTATGGCCTCCAATTATATTGTTGATCAAATATATAATTTTTAAGGTAAATTATCAAAATAGTCATTTTTATTTGCTTCAGGTTATATTTTAGTTACTTATGTTTTAAATGTTACGTTTTAGCCACTTACGTTATTATGTTATAATATTTTAGTGATTGAATTGTTAATTGCCATTAACGGTGTAGCGGGAAGCTGACGTGGCACGTTAAATCATCACTTTAAACGAAACTTTTTAGGTTAAATTCTACAATTGGTCCCTATATTTGTTTTCATTTTGAGTAAATTCTTTTTTTTATGCTCTTTTAACTTTTCTTTTTCCAGTCTCTTTTGCTTCTCCCTCTGTTTTCCTCCATTCTTCGTTTCTTTTAACGTAGTTTTTCATTTGTTAAACTAGTCCCTATACTTTTATTTTTTTGAACAATTTAATTTTTTCAAGTGAGGCGAACTTGTTTAAATTGCTCAAAACGATAAAAAACATAGGGACCAGTTTTATAAATTAACTTAAAATTTTTATTTGAAATGATGATTTAACATGCCACGTCAGCTTACCGTTACATCGTTAATGGCAATTAACGACTCAGTGACTAAAATGTTACAACATGATAACTTAAGTGACTAAATCATAACATTTAAAACATAAGTGAATAAAATATAATCAGAGCTAAACAAAAATTACTATTTTAATAGTTTACCCTAATTTCTATTAAATTTCATTATGGGCGATCGAAAATATTTTGTATTGAAAAATATGTATGAAAATATATCAACAATTTATTATTAGTGGATTAATAATGATATTTTATATGAATTAAATAGTTTTGTGTTTGATTATCAAGTAATGTTTTTTATAAAAGTATGAAAAGATGAAAAATACTTTCATAATTGCTCAGCCTAAAAAATGAGAGAGTTTGGGCAAAAATATAGACCCTAAAAATAGGTTTGGATAAAAATATAAGTCTCGGTTTAAAAATAGGTTGAGTTTCGAGTAAGGCTTTTTGGCTTACACTTGACCAGGATTGGCCCAAATTTGCAAAAAGAAAAAAAAATGTTGTTTTCTTACCATTTTAATGCCATTTCACTATTATGTTGTTACTATTTTGTTGTTATTATTTGGGTATTGTGTAACTCTTTGTTACTATTTTAGAAGTATTTACTTACTAAGTTACACCTACATTAGTATTATTTAAGTATAATTTTTTTAAAAATTTATTTTTAATTTGTTGGGAAACATTTATTTTAATATTTTTAGTGTTTTTTTATGTATTTTATTTTAAAAAAAAATTATATAAAAAAATTTAAATACGAGTGAGCCGATCCAAACCCGAGTTTTAACATTTTTATTAATATTGGGTACAATCTTTAAACATTTAATTTTTAATTGTTTTATATTTTTTCTTATAGATAAATAGTGGGTAGGTAAGCGAAGGTACCTTGGAATCGGGTTGGTTGCAGGAAAATCATGCTCTGGTGAGGCATTTTGTCAGATGTAGAAGTGCCTCCAGTGGTCTGAATCTTTGGCTTTGGCAAACGTACGATCATTCTGGGGCCTAGAAATGATGGATTCTATTAAGCTTCGTTTGGAAGTTTGATCGTCTAACTCTAAAAGCTGGCTGCTGTGTTAAATTAATTTGTGATAGTAATTCAGTTACCCACATTTCATATGGCATAGAAATATAGGAGAGATGCGAGTTTGCCAAAAGACAATTGACAAACCGCTCCAAAAAATGATAAAAATTGTAATTTAATCTCTTTAAAAAATAATAATATACTGATAAAATTTGAAACGATTTAGTCATTATACTATTAAAATAAATTAAAAAATAAATTTTAACAAAATTACAAATGAAAAAACAAACTCATGTCATTTGATAATAAAATTATTAATTGTCAGGTATTTTGATATATATATATATGGAGAGAAATAGAATAGGTAAGTACAGACATTCAATAGTGAAAATTTGTTCAAAGCAAGAAAATATCTAATAACCTCGTTATAAATTTTAATAAGATGCATAGTAAGAGGATTGGCCCTGACTCCTTAAAATAGAAAGTTTTATAAACATTTAAATTAATAAAAGTAAAATTATATTTTACTCCCTAAAAATGATAAAATTTTGATTTAATTATTTAAAAATTATAAAGATATAGATATTAAAATGGTGAAATATTTTTTGCTATCATAAAAATATACAATTTAAATTTTGGCCCCCCATAAAAAAATTTCTGGTTCATCCATGGTTCTAATCATATCTTTTTTTTTTTTCTTTTTACATAATATCTAGAACTACTTATAACCCCCCTCCAACCAATAAATAAGAGGATAATATGTTTCAGCACACTTAAACTCGCGTCTTCCTGCATTAGCAACAATGTTCATACTAATTAAACTAAGACTTAATCGACATATCTCACTATATTTAATAAAGAGAAAATACTTAAATATATACATGACAATTTTTTTAAAACTATTCGTGAAATAAAAAATACATTGCAAATGAAAAAATTATTTAATAAATATCTCAATAAAATATTTACAAAAAAATTCAAAACGATTTACCGTATACGTATCTTTTGAAATAGTAAGTATTCGGTGAAGGCATGATTACAGGCCGGTAATTTTGAAAAAAGAAGAAGGTAGGAATATAATGTAAAATTGAAAATTATTTATTGATTAATTAAATTAAAAAATAAAAATGTGATGGTATAATTAATATTATTCATGTATAAAATATTAATATATATAAATTAATAAAGAGAATTATTTAAAAAATCGAGTTTTTAAAATTTTACAACCGGGTTAATGGTTTAACAAGTATATAATAAAATATAATAAAAAAGAATTACATAAATGAATGTGACACTTGTCACGCCGTAACTCATTTATGGAATCTAAAAACTCTCCTATGTGTATCAGATAATTACCAAATTAATAAATATATATCGATAAATGTTGGGTGCATTGCTACGTCAGATATCTTAAATTTTTTTATAAGGGGTACCAAAACTGAAAACTTAAATACAAATTCTCAGCCACTTCGTTTACGGTTCAATTGAAAATTGATTCAATTTTTCTTAATATTAACTTTTTTTTAAATATTTATTTTTTAGAAAGTGTTAAAAGTACAATACAATTAGAATACGAATATAAATATAAATATGTCTGAGTAATCACAAATGTAGAAACTAACTTCAATAATGACAATATAAATCGATTGCAAAGCAACAAGAAAAAGAAAAATAAAATACACAGATTTTACGTGAAAAACCCTTTAGGGAAAAATCACGAGCAGAGAAGAAAAAAAATTCACTAATGTCAAATTCAAATGATATAATATGATAGAGGCGAAGCCAGAACAATTTTTTAGGGGGGACCGAATGAAATTTTAATTTTTTATAGTTTATATCTTTATAATTTTTAAAAAATTAAATTAAATTTTTAAAATTTTAAGGGATACTAAAGTGTAATTTTATCTTTACTAATTTAAAATTTTTAAAAATTACCTAAATAACAATTTTTTATTTTGGAGGGCGTGCCCCTATCAGCCTCTAAATTCATCTCCATGTAAGAGAGAGTTTTTAACCAATGTAAAATAAAAAAATTATATGAATTTTATTTTTATTTTATTTTACTATTATATTTTATTTTAACAATAATTCGATTTAATTAATTCGAACAAGAAGTCTATCAACTACATCATATACATACTGCCCGAGTAACTGCAAATTATAACTACATAAGATTGAATTTGGGTGCGATTCCGCTTTTGCCAACTGGAGCTAAATTTAGTATATAGTATTTTAATACAATAATAACACATTTAAATAGGGAAAATTATTATTATAAAAATCTAGTATAATAATTCTAATGTGATTTTACAAAGTCTCATCTTCTCTCTTATTTGAGAGTATATAAAAAGCTTAGCCTTTCAGTGTTACGCAGAGGAGAAGAAAAAAAAAACATACACAAAAATCTCTCCTTTTCTCTCTCTATTTTCTGTTTGTTTCTCGGGAATCTGAAAGTTTCATTCAATGGTCTTTACTTTTTCCACCTCAAATCCAATCTCTCTCTCTTCATTTATTTCATAATTCCAGGAGTTTTTGATTCCTCTCTTCTCTCGAGTTTTTTTTTTTGTTTTACTTCATTTCGAGTACTCTTTTTTTTTTCTTAAGCCGCCGTTGCCGTTGGTGGTGATCGCCGCGTAAACTGAAACATGGCCGGTATTAGTCTTGAAGAGATCAAGAACGAGACTGTTGATCTGGTAATAGTCTTTTTATTTTTCTAGTATTTTCTTAAATTGTTTTAAATTTTTTTAAAAAAATTTCGACTATTAAAATGAATCGTCTTCTACATTTTGTTAAGCTTGTTTGCTTTGTTTATCTTTTTAAAATGAGATCTACACTGGTCTGCTTTTCCTTGTCACTTTCCCGAGAAAAGTTTTTGACTAAGCCATGCTGGTAACAGAAAGAAAATTAGCGAATTTTACTCTTTACTTTATTTGACATCAGGTCCAAAAAAAAAAGTTGATACCTGATGGTGGAGAGCGCCTTACAAAATTACGAGAAAAAAATTATAAAAAATAATTAAAATTAAATATAGGTAAGGCTGAGAAAAAAAAATCTAGAAAATCAATTTAATTTATAGTATTTGATTTGATTTCAATTGGCACTTCTAAATTTGAAGTTTTAATTTGGTTTGTATTTAGAAGTATTTATTTGGTATAATTTTTTGTTCTTTAAATGAGTTTTTTTCTTAAAATCTCATTTTGATAATATTTATTTTTTTTGGGTCTATCTCTAGAATTATTTGTAGTGTTTTCTAAACCAATCTCATATATTCTTGTATTCATAATAATTTTACCAATTAAATTAAGAGTCAATAAAATAATTTTTATTATATATTTTAATAATTTTATAACATGCTATTTAAACCATATAATTGCATGATAATTAGAATTATTATTAGATCCAAGAATAAAATAATTTTCTATAAAACTAATGTTTTTATATCGAAATATTAGAGGACAAATAAACCGATTTTCCTCGAAAATGGAAAAGAAAGTCAAATCAACTTATCCATCCCATGTGTTGTGTACGAGTAAACCGGAAACGTCTACCTTTTGACCATGCGACAAATATATTTAAAAACAATTATTTTTGTACTTTATTAAATATATTTTAAAATATTGAAAACAAAGGAGTAATCCTAAAGTTTCTAATAGGCTAAAATATAATTTTGATGCTATAAACAATTAAATTGTAAAATACTAATGGGTGTTTAATTTTCTTTCCGGTTTTTTTCTCTCTATCCAAACAAACCCTCAAGTAATAATCTCTAAAAGAAAAAATATATATTAAAATGTGAAAACCGAGGACTGGACAAGACGGTTACAGAGTTGGCTACGGTTTAATCTTTTCCTTGTACTGAATAAAGTGTTTTTTTGTTTGTGTTTTTATTTGAAAGCGATTTGTTCTTTTTGATAGTTTGGGAATTTTAAGGTACTTTACCACCTTTTCCTCTTCTTTTTTTTTCTCTTTAAAAAAAAAATTTCCTTTGCTTTTTTTCTAAAATATAGTTTCTAATTTCTGGATAATTGCTTTATTTTTAGGAAAAAATCCCCATCGAGGAAGTGTTTGAGCAGCTGAAATGTACCAGAGAAGGTTTAAGCTCAGACGAGGGAGTCAACAGGATTCAGATTTTTGGCCCCAACAAGCTCGAGGAGAAAAAGGTCTTATTATGATGCTTTACTAAGGATTTAATTTCGATAGTTATTACGTCTGCAATCATAATAAATATTAAAATTATGCTTTTCAAATGAACAGGAGAGCAAAATTCTCAAGTTTTTGGGGTTCATGTGGAATCCATTGTCATGGGTCATGGAAGCTGCTGCAATCATGGCCATTGCTTTAGCCAATGGTGAGGGGAAGCCGCCGGATTGGCAAGATTTCGTCGGTATCGTTTGTTTATTGGTGATTAACTCTACCATCAGTTTTATTGAAGAAAATAATGCTGGTAATGCTGCTGCTGCTCTTATGGCTGGTCTTGCTCCCAAAACCAAGGTAATTTTTAATACATTTACATCCAAGAAAATAGGGTTGAAAGGTGCTTCGGGGTAAGTTCCGATGCTTATGTCGAGATTCGGGTTCGTCCTTGGGCTGTTTAGTAGCAGTGGTACTGTAGTTGTTCAAGACTTAAATTATCCATTTAAATTTAACGGTTGATTTAACATTTGAAAGGTTTGAATAAAAAATTTAGATCTGAAAATTAAATAAGTAATATAAGTTGAGTTTAAGTATCAATATTAAAAAATTTAAACTTGACTCAGCTCAGTTTTTGATTTTATAATATTTGATTTCTCTCTTCTTTTTATATATATTATAAAATGTAAATATTAAAAAATATGTTAGTTGTTTATATGCTTACAAGTTAAATAAAAGTGAAAATAAAAATAAAATTATTAAATATTAAATAAAAATAAATATATATTTTATTATATTTTAAAAAAATTATATGTTGTACTAAATGAGTTTGAGTTAATTATTTATAAGTATGAGTAGATTTAAACAAAATCTAAGTTCTATATTTTCAAACTTGAAATATTTGTTTATCTAGGTATAATATTACTACAATACATAAGCTTGATTGAAATCTAGATCAACTTAGACCCATGAAAACTTTGATGCATATAATAGAATCTTTGCGATGGCTAAGAGTTAATGTTTATGATGGAATTGATCTTGAATTTATATGGTTGCGAAATTATTATAGGTGCTAAGGGATGGCAAATGGACTGAGCAAGAAGCAGCAATTCTGGTTCCTGGAGACATCATTAGCATCAAATTGGGAGATATCATCCCGGCCGATGCTCGACTTCTTGAAGGCGATCCATTAAAGGTTGATCAATCCGCCTTAACCGGAGAATCGCTTCCCGTTACGAAGAATCCCGGGGATGAAGTCTTCTCAGGTTCAACTTGTAAACAGGGTGAAATTGAAGCCGTTGTTATCGCTACCGGTGTGCATACCTTCTTCGGGAAGGCTGCACATCTTGTGGATAGCACTAACCAAGTAGGACACTTCCAAAAGGTGCTCACTGCTATTGGAAACTTTTGTATTTGCTCTATTGCCATTGGTATGTTGGTCGAGATCGTTGTCATGTATCCGATTCAACACCGCAAGTACCGGGATGGGATCGACAATCTTTTGGTCCTCCTGATCGGTGGTATTCCCATTGCTATGCCGACTGTTTTGTCTGTCACCATGGCCATTGGGTCTCACAGGCTGTCTCAGCAGGGTGCTATCACCAAGCGTATGACCGCCATCGAAGAAATGGCCGGTATGGATGTCCTTTGCAGTGATAAGACAGGAACATTGACGCTCAATAAGCTGAGTGTCGATAAAAACTTGATTGAGGTGTTTGTAAAGGATGCTGATAAGGAGCACGTTGTCTTGCTTGCTGCAAGGGCATCTAGAACTGAAAATCAAGATGCTATCGATGCTGCCATTGTTGGAATGCTTGCCGACCCTAAGGAGGTATATAACCTTTTCTTCTCTATATTGCTCCCATTATCGAAGGAGAATATTTATGTTCGATATGTTGTACATACAGGCGAGAGCTGGTATTAGAGAGGTGCATTTCTTGCCTTTCAATCCTGTAGACAAGAGAACTGCATTGACTTACATTGATTCCAATGGCAACTGGCATCGAGCAAGCAAAGGTGCTCCCGAACAGGTAACCATGTTATCGCAATTTGCTGATGGTATAAACATTGTGAAGGGCCTCCATGTCATTTAATTTATCATATCTGTTGACAGATCTTGGCCCTTTGCAATGCAAAAGAAGATCTTAAGAAGAGAGTTCATTCTATCATCGACAAGTTTGCGGATCGTGGGCTTCGTTCTTTAGCCGTTGCCAGACAGGTTTCTTTCTTGAAATCATGATATTCTCATCCCTATTATGTAGTTTGAATATTAAAATGTTTCCTTGCCAAATTTCCTACACTTTCCAGCAAGTGCCGGAGAAAACAAAAGAAAGCGCCGGCACTCCATGGCAATTTGTTGGCTTATTGCCTCTGTTTGATCCTCCAAGGCATGACAGTGCGGAAACCATTCGCCAAGCTCTTCATCTTGGTGTGAATGTTAAGATGATTACTGGTAATGAATCCTCTAACCGAGTTCACCAATGGATAATTCCATTTGTTACTTCATTCGTTGCAGCAATTTAATACTTATGCTTTTGTACTTATGTCCAGGTGATCAACTTGCGATTGCAAAAGAGACTGGCCGCAGACTTGGAATGGGGACGAACATGTATCCTTCTGCTTCTTTGCTAGGTCAAGACAAAGATGCAAGCATAGCTGCCCTTCCTGTGGAAGAGTTGATTGAGAAGGCCGATGGGTTTGCGGGAGTGTTTCCAGGTAACTTGCTTTGACATCCTGGCTATTCGCAAATGTGAACTCTTTTGTCTTCGAGGTCTCGAGTAACATAAAACCTTTGTATCACACTTTACAGAGCACAAATACGAAATTGTGAAGAAATTACAAGAGAGGAAGCATATTTGTGGAATGACTGGAGATGGTGTTAACGATGCTCCTGCTTTAAAGAAGGCAGATATAGGTATTGCAGTGGCTGATGCTACAGATGCCGCACGAAGTGCTTCCGACATTGTTCTCACAGAACCGGGGCTGAGTGTTATTATAAGTGCAGTGTTAACTAGCAGAGCCATTTTCCAAAGGATGAAGAACTATACTGTAAGTGGATCTCCCCTCTTTAACATATTTCTGAAGATTTATATGCATTATGCTTTGCGATGCATGACCTTTTCGTGTTTGTTTACTTTCGCAGATCTACGCAGTTTCGATCACGATCCGTATTGTGGTTAGTACATTATAAAATGGCTTTATACGAATTAATTATTGATTACATGAACCTACAGGTATTGATTCATTTATGTGATCTTTTGTCTCGGATTCTCCGTAGTTCGGATTTTTGTTTATCGCTCTCATCTGGAAGTTCGATTTCTCGCCTTTCATGGTTTTGATCATTGCCATTCTTAATGATGGTACGTAGATTATTACATAACTTACACATGACTTATCTTCTTCTCGTGTTCCATGCTTTAAATCCGAGTATTAACATCAATTGAATCAAATATTACTCCAGGAACCATTATGACAATCTCAAAGGATCGAGTCAAGCCATCGCCCTTGCCTGATAGCTGGAAACTGAAAGAAATTTTTGCCACTGGAATCGTGCTCGGAGGCTACTTGGCATTGATGACTGTCATATTCTTCTGGGCCATGCATGATACCGACTTCTTCTCGGTACGCAGTGCTGAAAATTTTTTCAATTTATACCTGCTGAAAGTATTCAAACTTTGTTTTTGATTTTAACTTAGTCTCTTAACTGTTTGTATCGAAAAATGCAGGACAAATTTGGTGTTCGATCTCTACGGGAACGAGAGCATGAGATGATGGGCGCTTTATACTTACAAGTGAGCATTGTGAGCCAGGCTCTGATCTTCGTGACTAGATCGCGTAGCTGGTCGTACGCTGAGCGTCCCGGACTACTATTGGTCACTGCCTTCATCATTGCACAGCTTGTATGAACACGTACCTATATGCCTACACTCATTTCTGAGTCATAAAGCATCGAATTAATCGATTCTCGTGTTGGTTATAGGTTGCAACTTTGATTGCTGTATATGCAAACTGGGGATTTGCAAGGATCAAAGGAATTGGTTGGGGATGGGCTGGTGTCATATGGCTCTACAGTATAGTTTTCTACGTACCATTGGATATAATGAAGTTCGCCATCCGTTACATCTTAAGCGGAAAAGCTTGGCTCAACCTACTCGAAAACAAGGTATATATACATACTTGGTTTACGCATATTAGTCGAGTCGCTTTCGTATTTACTAACCCAGCCTCCATCACAGACTGCATTCACCACAAAGAAAGATTATGGCAAAGAAGAAAGGGAAGCACAATGGGCACTTGCCCAAAGAACATTGCACGGACTTCAACCACCGGAAACTTCTAATCTCTTCAATGACAAGAACAGTTACCGGGAGTTATCGGAGATCGCCGAGCAGGCCAAGAGACGAGCGGAAGTTGCAAGGTAACAGATTAAGCCATCATGCCTTATTCATTAACACTAAACTCTATAACTGTTCATTTTATGAATCGATCACGGATTTCTGATGTCGGTTTTATAGGCTTCGAGAGCTTCATACACTCAAAGGGCACGTCGAGTCCGTGGTGAAACTCAAGGGGCTGGATATCGATACGATCCAGCAGCATTATACTGTTTAGAACACTGGAAACCGACGCCGGAAAAACGAAAGGATGGCAGTTCATTGACATTTACAGATGATGAAGAGAAAAAAAGTAATTTAGTTTTCAAAAAAGAACATTTTAACATGTCTATGGTTTAATTTGCCAATCATGTAATGTTCTGTGTTTTACAGTTTCTTGCTTTTCAATCGAGCACTCAAGCTTGGTGTCTTTTCCCATTTTCAAATTGGGTTAAATTTAGGGACTGGATTGGATATTTGCCTATATATATATTTATATATTCGAATTTATATATTTTTATATGCTTTAATCTTTGAATTCAATTGTTATTCATATCCATTTTATTTATCCTATTGTCTAAATTGAGAAACTCACTTTCACATTATAGTGTATCCTACCCAAACTAATTAAGACAGACCATTTATTAACCAATACCTTAATCACAAAGTAATATATGAAATCTCGAAATAAGGAAACAACTCTCGTATATAAAATTGGGATCTCAATGAGAAAAGGTAAATATGACACCACAATCTCCTCCGTATATCAATAGTATTAATAACAATTAACCATGAATTATTATTTGATAATTGTTATACTAATGTTGTAATATTTTAACTCCTAATGTGCATTTTTTAATACATAAAAATTCTTTTAAGGTTAAATCATATTTTGAGCCTTGAAATTAGTAATTTTTTATGTTGGGTTTTATTTTTTTTCAAGTTAGGTCTTAAACTTGATAATATTTCACACATTAGGGTCTAATTTTTTTTCCATTTTTTGTTAAAGTTAGGCCTGGAACTTGACAAATGTTATTACATCAGGACTTTAACTTTTTTTTTTATCTAAGTTAGTCATTGAAAACCCTAAAATTCAATTCTTAATGTGAGAATAATTGTCAACTTCAGGGCTAAACTTAAACTAAAAAATAGTCCAAGCCCTATTGTGTGAAAAGTTGCCAAGTCTAAGTCTTAATATGGAAATAATTACTAAATTTAGGACCAAACTTGAAAAAAAAAATTTAATCCTAATATGAAAAAAATTACCAAATTCATACCTCAAATAGCTGATTTAACCCATTCTTTTACTGCACCCTCAGCCATAAGTGACATTTATCAACTTTGATTGTAAAATCTAAAAATAAGACTAGTATATCAAATAAATTTAATATATTTAAAACGTGTTTTCAAATAAATTTAGAATATATAGCAGTGGTCTCAAACCCTATACTCTTTGCATATTTCCTCTAATTTTAATATTAAGGATTCGGCCCTCTAAATATTTTTCATCGAAGTTTAATTAATATCAATGGGAAGAGAATTCCATTAAATTAAATTATATGATAATTTTAAAATAAAAAATTAATCATACAAGCAATATCACACACGTGAAAGTCTTCCAATTTCACATAATCCGATTGACGTTATGAAATATAAAGAGCAGAAAGATCTAACTCTTGAGAATAATTGAGATTTAAAATAGTGTTAAATTTCAACTATGCAAAAAAGGTAGGGACTGAAAGTAGAGTTAATTACTTAATTAACTTACTAGAAGGTCCGTTCGAAATGTGAGAGAATTTAGACAAAAATATAAGTTCGAAAAATAGGCTTAGAAAAAAATAAGGCCCGTTTACAAAATGGGCTGAATCTCGGATAAGATATTTTTTGTCTAGACCCTGCCCTAATTCACTAAAGACAAGAAAATATATTTTATTTTTATTTTTTAATATTATTTTCTTATTATTTTCTCCTTATTTTACTACTATTTTATTACTATGATGTTACTATTTTGTTGTTATTATTTGAATATTGTATAAAACTTATTTTATTGTTAATTTTATTATTATTTTAGAGGAATTTACTTGTTAAGTATATATATTTTTAATATATATTTTTAATTTGTTAAAAAATATTTATTTTAATATTTTTAGTATTTTTGATATATTATATATATTTTAAAATTATATAAAAAATAATATAAATATTAATATGGTTGAGGCGAGCTGAGTCGGGTTTAAATTTTAATATTTTTATACGAGTTTAACTTGAGTAAAATTTTATACCCAATTTTCTAGGCCGGGCTGGCACACCTGTAAAGCAGAGTTAGACCATTTAGAATTTGGAAATGTAGGCCTAAACGAGATATTTAGGACGGAGAGCCATTAAAATTGGAACACGTGGTGATCCCCATATCATGAAAAAAAGATGAACGAAAATCTCAGTTCATATAAAATTACCAAAATACTAACGAAAACACAGCAACACCGATTATTCCCGTAAACATGTCGGTAGCATTATCCTCTTCTCATCAAACTTTCATAGCCAATGCTTTCTCATTTAATCGAAAACCCAAAGCAAAGCTTCCCAATTCTCCTACTTTCATTACTTGCAGGTTCCACTCAGACGACCACGACGATTCCTCCTGGTAATTATAGTTCATTTCCATGGTTATTTTGTTCTTTTATTCTCAGAATCTTGCTGTTAATTTGGGGTTTAGGGCTAGATTCTTAATATTGGTATAATTCTGGGTTTAATCCCTTTAATTTGGCATAATGATTGCCTTGGTGGGGCTAAAAGTTTGAGTACTTGAATAAGAAATGAGTTCACGAGTGAAAGTGCCTTTTCGAATGCTTAAATAGGTGAATCAACTTAGTATTAATAGGTTTATCAATAATATTGGACCTGTTGAGAGATTTATCGGTTTCGAATAGACAACACTTCATAAACTTTTTCCAAAAGCATCAGAAATAACTCAATAGGCTTCTACTTTTATATAATATAATTTTATTAATTGATCAAATTAAGGGTGAAATTTCTTTTTAAACAACCATAATCATTGTTACTGTTAGGTGTAAAATTTTTAAAATAGGTTCAATTATGGTAATTTCGAAATTAATACATCTATTTTAATTTAGTATAATTTAATAGTATTTTTATAAAATTATTAGCAAGTGATTATATAAATTTTCTTTTTGAAAATAACTTTTAACTATTCGATTGATTTGTAAATTTATTATATGCTGATTTTAGCATAAGTGATGACATTGAGGGTATTCTTTGATAGTGTTGGATTGTTTTTCATATAGGAGAAATGAGAAACAGTTAGCAAAGCTAGCAATCGTGACATTGGCAGCCGGGGTAGTGACTCTGGGTTCGGTGGGTGACGCATCAGCCGCCAAATCTGGTGGTAGAGTTGGCGGTCAAGCTTTCCGGTCAGCGGCTCCTCGCTCAGCACCAAGAGCCAACAACAATTCCAGGTAATTCATCAAATTTTAGCTATGTAAATTGTAATGTTGATTTTGTTTAGATCACTATGTTTGTGAGATTAATTTTATGTTTTGACCCTAGGAAATTTTTTTCCATTCTACATATATGGTATATGGATTTAAGTACGGAGATATGATTCTTGAAGAACTTCCTAAATATATGTACGGAGATATGATTCTTCAAGATCTTTCTAAATATATGAATTTAAAAAAAAAAAAAACTCGTGTAAACATATATTTGTATCCAATATTGATGCTCGAGTCCAAGTAATATAGGGTTAAAAGGGTAAAAATATCATGAGGCTCTTGTACTACAATTTAGATTGCATTTCGCCTATTTTTATTATTAAAAACTTGTCCTTGTACGTCAACAAGAGGTACAAGTGGACCGGTTATTTCATCAGCCAGATCAGTTTTTAACATTAGAAGTAGACAAAATTTTTAATGAAAATAATGAGTTTGCTCTTTGATGTAACGTATAATTATTAATTTGCTCATTTTTTAGTAAATAGAGCAAAATGTAGTCTGACTGGAAAAAAGGATCTCCATGATACTTTTACTGGTTAAAAATACAGGTGGTTCTACCTTCTAATTTAGAAATGAAGAGTCGGAGTATCATAATTCATATCCCTCAATCCCCATACTCATATTAGGATATACGTCGGGCCAACATTTCATCTTAAATTCTGTTCTCCTAAATGTTTGTCCAGGACCAACATTTACATTAATCCGCGGGTCGCCCCACCTCTAGTCGGAGGCTACGGATACGGTTACGGCGTGCCGTTCTATGGTGGTTGGGGCTGGTCACCATTCTCATTCTTTGCTCCCGGCCCTAGCGTTGCGGTCGGCACCGGAGGCGGATTCGATACACTCCTCTTATTTATGTTTTTGGGTGCATTTGCAGCTGTTGTAAGGAGATTCTTTGGATCAAGAAATGAAGATGAAGATGAATATTAGTGAAATAAATAAATAAATAACTGAAAGCAACAAGAAGTTTTGAGACTTTTAGATGAAATGATAAAAATAGAGATGTTTCTATTTACATATGGGTAGCCATTGTTGTTTTTAACTCTGTGTATAAATGTATAATTTTATGAGTTAGTTTTACAACTTTGGAATTTATTTGTAATTTTCTTCAATTTTTTGTGCTTCGGGCTGGGGCGGGCTTAGGCAAGGTCTCATTATAGTAAGGATCTTTTTAAATTAACGGTAGAAATAAAAAGTGAGAAAAAAAAAATCAATCCACTATTGGTCATGCCACATCGGGTTTACACTGAAAAATGTGAGTTTTCCTTTTAACCAATTCAGTCGGTTTCAACACAAAAGAAGGAAAGAAACTGATTTCTAGAGAAAAGTAACGCGTTCATTAATCGATTTAACAAATTCTAGGTCATCAACACAATATTTTAGTTTCTGACATGGCTTGATCAAACGACTATAGTCTTCTCATTTCTATCTTTTAACCACAGTTGTTGATTTAAAAAAAATCTCATAGAATCTCACTCTAATAAGATCTCATTAGACGTTTTCCACGTTAATATAAAGGCTTGTCGAATTTTTTTCTAATTTGGTTCATGAACTTGGATTTTCCTCAAGAGTGATTATGTAAGATTTTAAAATTGTGTTATGTCAAAATTTTTAAAAAATATTAAAAATTATAAAAAACAAATAAATTTTCAAGTGACGACCTAATCCAATTTTAGATAACCATTTCATCATACATTAATACAATCCAAATTCGACAGCAAAATCTATCTAAATTATGTTATTTATTTCACATGTTTTTTTTTACAACGTAAGAAAATTAAATATATAATATTATAATAAAAACAGTGAAATAAATTAATTTTATATTTAAAAATTTAAGATAGGTTGAATAAATTTTTTGTGTTAAATTTTATAAATGTTAAATATATATTAAAAAAATTTATAAAAATAATTAAGGTAGCATGATATAAACTCTTTACTTCTTTCTTTTTGAAGTATTCTATACATGTGTTAATTTTTTTTTTATTTCTCAATATATTTATCGGAGCAAGCTTAGTAACTAATCATCTGCATTCTGTAGGTTCATTAAGAGAATAGATGCTGGCCACGAGTTTTAAAGCTACTCCATACCTAAGGCGAAGATCGAATCCCTAACCACTAGTTAAGCTAAGAGAGACCCTTAATATATCACCTAACTCTTGTGGTTGGCCTGATGGTCAGTGTGTTTATCGCCTTAGGTATGACCTAGGTTCAAGTCATACTAATCGTGTTGTTGTTAGGATTTTGCCCTTTTCTTATAATTTACCAAAAAAAATATTTAAAAATTTAAATAACACCGTATATTTATTAATAAATACCCAATTAAGAACAATGAGATCATAATTTAAGATTCTTTGTTTGATGAATTGATCCCTAATTAAATTCTTTAACACATAATTGTGGATAGCAATGTGGCCTCCATGTGGTCCTATTTATTTTAATTATTTTTTTGGTAAAATATTTTAATTATTTTTAATTAAACAACTAACAATATTACACATTTAATACACTCCCATTCCAATATAATATTGATATTTATGTCGGTGCCATAATAGGTTGCTTGTAAATTTAAGTTCAAATGAGAAAAATAAATATAAAAACAAAAATTACTTTTGGAAGCTAATAATTTCCTAGTTCATTGTTAAGATATTTTTATTCGGGTCGAATTTATGAGGGTTAAAATGTAATTTTATAGTTTTAATAATTTATATTTTTATAAAATTTAAAAGATTAAATCAAAATTTTATTATTTTGGATGGACAAAATGTAACTTATCATTCACTAAATTAATATATTGTAGAATTTAAAAGGGTTAAAAGTAAAGCTCCACATTTTAGGATGGTTGGGGCCCTTACCGGCCCTGTGATGGGTTTTATTTGAACTTTTAATCCAATATCGAGTTTTATCATGCGTAAATATTATACATGAGTCTGAAGTTTGGATTTTATTATGTTTTAAGCCTCGTAATGTAGGATAGGTAGGTTAAAAGGGAAAATTTTAAGTTTTAACTTTAGCTTCGTCATTGTCACCATATTTAAGTTCTGTCCAGATTGTATCTGTTCTTTTTGACACAATATCTAGAACTACTTATAGTCCCTATCCAACCTATAAATAAGATGATAATGTGTTTCAGCGCATTTGAACCAACGTCCTCCTACATTAACAATAATACCCATACCGATCGAACTAAAACTCAATCCGCTATATTCACAATCTTAATTATACTTATAATTTTATTTTAAAAAAAACTTTATCCCAAACATAATGCATCCACTTTGTAGTTTGTGTCAAATGCCAAAAAAAAAATCAATATTTATAAAAAAAACAGCATACGAGTTTTGGTAACAATAATTGAAGGATCAAAATATAAAATAAGAAAAATAAAAATTGTAGGAACAACGTGGGAAGAGAAGATATTGTTGTTAAAATGATGGCATGCGATGTCAAGAAGATAATTTATTTTATTTTTATTTTATAAATATTTTGGTTTGTTGTTAAATTAAAATAATCGAATATACATTTTTTTTTATTGGTCAAGAAGTCATATTTGGAATCTGATGCAATTTGGTGAAGTGGATGCAACATGTTTTTTAGCCCTTTTTTTAAAAGAATAATGCCTTTTTTGAGTTTTAAGAATATTTTCCTTATTTGCTTATTTCAGACAGTAAAATAGATGAAAACACATTTAATTATATTTAAAATTTGAAAAAAATATATATGATTGTTTTGGGTTTAGACCATTTCTTTTATAGGTAGTTTGATTTTTGTTAGTCAATTTTTTGAGATGAGTTTTTTGAGTTGTCAATTGAGTATCGGATTTGACACTTAAGTTTAGTCATTTCAAATAACTTTTGTTGGGTCTAAGTCATTTTCGAATTTGTGTTTGGTTTATGATCAAATTGAATTAGGTCAAATTCATATTTAAATTAATTAAGTTTAGTTTTTAAATTTAAACTTAAATATGTCATTTTTAACGTATTAAAATCAATATAAAATACTTCAAACACATCGTATAAATAATATAAAATAAAATACATTAATTATCATATCTAAGCTACCCTAACTTTAGCTCACCTTTATATATATATATATATTGCTGAATTATAAGAAGATGACAAAATCCTAACAGTAACGCGATTAGTTGATATCTTTTACACCTTTTTAATTTTTTAGATTTATTTTTCATGAATAACTATGGCTTCATCACATCATAAGTTCATTTTTAGTTGATAATAAAGTCTTAGCTAATGTAATAACATGTTTGGAATTACTATTTTTGAGTTATTTTATTGTTGATTTAAATTATATTTGAAATTTGATAAAGTAAATATAAAATATGACCAAATTAAATTAAGTATTTTAAAATTTTTAAAAGTCGATTAAAGACATAGGATGATTTCTTAATTCCCTTAATCTCTCCCACTAATATTTTATACTTACTATTAATAGTTTGATCGGATATGTGTCATAGCATCAATTAGGTCTCAATCCAGTTGTAAATTTATCAAAAATCTATTTGTTCGACAAAGTAATAAATATCATTTCAAATGTATTTTTTTATATATTTTGATAAATCTTGAAAAAAATACATATATATAATGTTCAACCAAGACACATTTAATTTTTATAAATTTATTACATAATTTTTTTTCATCTATATTAGAATTGTGCCATAAGTTTATTGTTGATTGAGTTTTAGTTTGATTGGTATGAGTATTGTTGTCAATACATGAGGAGGTGGGTTTGATTGCACTGAAGCGCATTATCTTCCTATTTATGGATTGAGGAGGGGCTATAGATAATTTTAGTATTGTGTAAAAAAAAGAACATATAATCAGAACCTATAATGAAATTATTCAAAAAAAATAAACGGGGTTTACTTAATTAATATACTTAAAGTATCCACTAATAGGTAACAAGAGTCATTTGCTAACTTTTTATCTTTTGAAAAACAAGTTGATGCTTAAAAAGCTTGATAAGATTAAATAATTAGTCAACTAATAAATAGTGCATTTGTGGGCTTTAAAACTCTAAATAAAGAAAAAAGAAGTTTTAGTTTTGACTTTTATCATGCGTGAATTTAGAAATTATTTTTAGAGGTTGAAATTAATTTGTAATTTTTAAAAAATTAAATCAAAATTTTATTTTTTTTAGGAGACAAAATACAATTTTATCTTTAATAATTTAATTTTTTTTAAAAAATTAAAGGCTTAAAATAAAAAATAGAAAAATTTTCATTTTGAAGGAGCTGGCAGGAATTCGCCCCTGACCTTCATGTTCTTAAAGAATTACATATTAGATTTGTGAAAACTTCACTAGATTCAAGTTTTGGAAAAAAAATGCATTTTTTATTTAATTAAGGGTAAATTATACTTTAGGTCACTAAATTATTAATAAATTTATATTTTAGTCACTTAATTTTAAAAAAATTATAAAATAATCATTAAATTATTTGAAGAAGTTACATCTTGGCTTTTGAAAAAATTCGAAAGATTCAATAATCATTTTGTAATTTTTTAAAATTAAATGGTCAAAACATAAACTTATTAATCATTTAATAACCTTGAATTTCATTTACCCTTTAATCCATCTTAAATTGAATATTTTATTTTATTTTTAAAAAAGAACTAAAAAAAACTTTCTTTTTTCAACTAAGGATGTAGATTCAATATTTTGTTTATACATTTATACTAAAAAAAAAGTTTATATATATAATTACAAGTACAAATTACAAATACAGAATAAGTATAAATAAAAATTCCATCAATTATAATATCAAATTCAATTAATACGCTACACAATGAACAAAAAAACTAAGTAAAAGTCGAAATAAATCGAAAAAATTCGGATAAAACTTATATAAAATATGCACACAAGATGAAAAAGAGACTCAGCATTATAATTATAAATAATATATTTATTAAAATATCCCATATTTTTATTTATTAAATGTATTATTTTAGACAAAACATGCTAATCTACAGGACTGAATTGCTTGTTTAATCAGCAACCTTTTGAAGAATCTTAACTAATCTCCTTATCTCCGGTAATGTCAAATCATGAACTGAAACACTACATCATCTTCACTTTGATGATTAAAATATAAAATAAATTCCATTTTTTTAATGTAATTAAATTCAAAATTTATTGAATAAAATTATACAAAATCGAAATTATCTCTAATTTTAATTTTAAAGCATGTGATCTTAGAGTGGGTATTCGGTTTTTTTTAATCGATTTGGTCAATTTTTTAAACTTAATTCACTTAACCAACAATCTAAGACATTAAACCAAATTGCTTGTCCAAACTATAGTTTAACCGACCTAATCAATTCGATTAAATTAATTAACCTTTTTATTTCTTTATTTTTTATACAATGATTATTTTTACTCATAATCTCTAACCCTAAAGTAAAAAAAAAAAAACAACGTATTTAAGCATATTTAAACTCACGTATTATTAATTGTTATAATAGCAATTGAGCGGCCACCTACTTATTTTTCATCTATTATAAAAAAATTACATTTATATTATCTATTGTATTATAAATACATTTAAAATAAATAAAATTATAATATAGATGAAGTTGGTTAAATTGATAAGTTCAATTATGAATTTTAATAACTGATAACCGATCAATTTAATCATATTAATCAAGATGATATCCGATTAAAACAATTAAATCGACTTAATAAATACCAACTTAATAAAATAAATCAATAAAATTAATTTTTAACTAAATACAAATATTTAAAAAAATAGTAAATATTTGAAATTGTGTACCTAACTTATAATTTTCAGCTTTTATCAAGAATGTGCAAAAAAATGTGGTTATAAATTAGCAATAAGTTAGGCCAAGTGGTCCCTTTTTAAACACAAAAACACATATATATACTCATTGTCTAGAATGTCTTGATCATACTCATAAACCCTTTCCTTATATTTGGGACTACCATTTGTTTCCATATATATAGATATGGCCTCCCATTCTTTGATATTCCTTCATAATGGAGTTTTACAACTTTATTATACAAATCCAAATTATAAACTACATAATATTTTTGTATAAAAAACATAAAAATAATTACATGTATATACTTTTTTGATATTATTATATCTGTTTTTTGATATAATATTTAAAATTACTCATAACTTTTTTAGCTCTTACGTAGAAGTATAATATGTTTCAAAACACTTGAATTTAAGTTTATTTTTTAATAGAATTTTTTATAGGAAAAAAAATTATTTTTTCTCCTAATTGGATGAACCAAGCTAATCTAGGGAATATATATATATGATTTCGGCTTTCTCTCTCTAAAAATATAATATTACTCTTATTTACAAACACATTGCTAGTCCAGTTTTATATTTTTATTTTTGCTTTGTTCTTGCTCTTGCCACCTTCATTTCACAGCCTGTCAAGCTTTTTGAAATTTATTAACAAACATTTCCATGGCTTTAACAAAGAGAAGATTTGTTTGGGGGGGGTGATGTTTTAGATAACTCCGTCCATTAAAAAAAAAAAGGGTTTCATGATCGTTGGCTGTTCTACTTTGGGTGTTGTTTGGATTTTGCATTTTGATTACAAGATACGAAGATCATCTATGCGCTTTTGAGCTTTGAAGAATATGTTGGATGAATATAAAGCCTCTTTGAAGAAACTTTTTTCTTTCAGGTAAAACAAATTTCAGTTCCTTCTGCTAATTTATTTTCGATCTAATCTTGTAAATCGTTGTTAGATTTTCTCATGGGATAGTTTAGCTGATATCCAAAAATTATGGTAGAATTCTCTTTTTGCAGTTTTTTGATTGATCCGTAAGTGTTTGATTAATTGCCTGTAAGGTGTTTGATTAAATGTTTGATAAAAATTTGCAGTTTAACCTTAATACTGCAAATTACTGTATGAAACTGAATTTTCTCTACTTCAAATTATCATGTTCTTGGGTGAATTATTTAATGATTTTTGTTGCCTTTATGCTAAATTTCATCACATATTAGCTTCAATCTTCAGGGTAACATGACATCCCATCATGAGTTTTAATAAATAAATAAAAAGACACTTTTTTAGAACAAACCAGATAGAGTTAGTGACTGAGAGACCCACAATCCATTTTTGGGTAGCTTTATTGCTCATATCCCATCTTCTTTGCCTTCCTTCTTCATTGTTTGGGTATTTTTTTAAGGTTAAAATATATGGTAGGTCTCTCAATGTATATATTTTTAAATTTGGAATTTAATTCTTATATTTTTTATTTTTAGAATTTTAATTTTACATACTTTTCAGATTTCAAAATTTAGATTTAATTGTTATCATAGTTAAATTTTTTGCTTTAGATTTACAGGAGTGGCATTTTAAAATAATAATAATAACTGATTTGGTAGCAATGTAGCTAGAAAAATGACTATATAATCAATGCCAAAGCCAAAAATATTTTTAGGGATTGAGATTAAATTATATATTTCTATGAGAGCTAAAATATAATTTTATATTTTTTTTGGCTTATATCTTGATAGTTTTCAAAAGGAATAAATCAAAATACTAGCATTTTGGGGGGAAAATTATAATTTTATCATATATTAACTTTAAATTTGATAAATTTTGGGGATTTAAACAACAATTTTTCATTTTTGGGGGACCAAAGCCTTTGCCTACCCTGTACCTTCATCTCTAGTTGTAATGAACTTGAATTTAACAATATTATCAGTTAGACCTGAATTTGAGATATAATTCCTATAGACTTTTTATTTTGGTTAAAATGTGTTATTAGTCCTTGTAAGTCTCTCGAATTTTAGATATAATCTCTGTACTTTAAAAGTTAAAAATTCAATCATCTTGTTTTTTTCAATTTAAAATTCTAGTCCAATAATTATCATTGTTGGTAATCTCCATCCAAATTTATCAACTTAACATGGTTTATTTTCTATCAATCATATGCTTTAATCAACATGTCAAGTTGATAGATTTTGACGGAAAATTACTAACAATGATAATGATTGAACTAGAATTTTAAATTAAAAAAAAATATGATTGAATTTTTAACTTTTAAAGTACATGAACTAAATTTCAAAATATGTCAAAGTACAAAGATTAATAGCATGTTTCAACGTTTTATTTTTCTTAAAGTATTTAATTTTAACATCTTTTTTCGATTACTATTCAAATATCCGTATATTCATATCTAAATCCAAGTAACATATATCAGTACAAAAGAAGGTTGTAAGAATAAACAAAGTTCCCAAAGGAAATTATTTTCTTATGCTATAGGTCTAATTCTAATTTTAATCCCTCTATTATATTAAAATTTAGAATTTAATCTCTCTACTTTAATTTACCGTAATTTGCTGTTAAAGTATTAGCGGTATTAGTTGTAAATTGATAACATCGTTAATAGTACTAACGAATTCATGTAGATTCATCCATGTCATAACTTATGCTAAATTAAAGTAAAAACGATATACTCTCAAATTTCAACATAATAGAGGGACTAAAATCATAATTAGACCTATATTTTGTGACCCTCCAAGCAATAATTTATTGTTTAAACCATTTTCAGGCAATGGGAACCGAACTTGAGCACTGTGGTATAAACCCAATAATAGAAAGCTCAGAAAGTAATTCCACGGAAATTAGGGTTAATAACATGGAATCCATCAAAGAGACAATGCAAATGCATGAAGACATGTTCAAACACCAGGTATGGACTGTGAAAACATCAAGTCTTTTTTTTTTTTTTGTTACAATTATTTGCATTAATGGTTAAAAAATGTTGTTAGTCCTTGTACTTATATAGAATGTGAGATTTAATCCATGTATTTTGAAAATTAAAAATCTAATCCTTCTACTATTTCAATTTAAAAATCCCAATCCAATCCTTATTTTTGTTAGTAGTTTTTGTCAAAAATTGTCAATTTATTATGTTTATATTTTGTTAATCATATGACATATTATACGAGAATAATCTAATCAAAATTTGAAATTGACAAATTTTGACAGAAAATGCTTACGATTTTAATAATTGGATCGAGGTTTTTAAATAACAAAATAAATAAATGGACTAAATCTCAAATTTTGTCAAACCAGAAAGACTTAACACATATTTTAATCTTTCTCAAAACATAAGATATATATATATATAACCAGGGCATATTCTAATATGAGTACGAATATGGTCTCCTTAAATGGAATTAAATATATTTGTATTGAACACATATCTATATATAAGGGTGAGTTAGTTACATTAAAATTTTGTTCGGTAAAATTACATTTTAACTCTTTTAAAAAAAGTTTATAGTTTAATCCTTTTTGAAATTGTAATTTTTTTGATATTAATATAATGATAAAATTACATTTTAGCTCTCTCAAAAAATTATAATTCAAATCTTACCCTTCTGAAAAAATTTCCAACTTTATCCCTATCTATATACGATATTCACCTTAAATCCGAGTAACATAGGTGCAAAGCTTAAAATTATCCGATGTGTATGAGAAAATGCAAATTTGCAGAGCTTTAATCAGAACACACATCTATATTCTATATTTTCGTCATAACAAAATTTGATTAAAATCAAATTAATCAAAATAATTCGATTAATTCAATCTTGGTTTTGGATAATCTTGTAAATATTTAAATCAATAATATTCTTTTGAAATTTTCGATGGATTATTACTATTTCTTTTTTAAAACTGAGAATTGAATTTGCAGGTACGAGAACTTCATCGGGTGTACAGCGTTCAAAAGGCACTAATGGAGGAACTGAAAAAGGGAATTAAATCAAACAGGTTGTGGGCAACTCCAATGGTTACCTCCTCTCATATCAACCAATCCCAACTCATTAACCACCACCAACATTCAACAACACCGCTGCAAATTACCTGTGGGTACAATCCCAATCTCGAAGCCGATCCGACCTTAAGGGAAAGGACTAGCAGTTGCTCCGGCGATCACATTCACGCCATGAAAACGGCAAAGGGATTCGACCTGGAGAGACCGGCCGGGGAAAACTCGGATGAAGATAGTGAAGTTGAACTCACACTGAGTATCGGCGGTGCAAGCAAGAAGAAGAAGTCAAAAGGTGGGGAAATTACTAATAGGGGTTCGTTTAAATCAGAGAGTGGAGATGATTTCATTGGCCCCAACACTCCTCCATTATTGAGTTTTCCATGGCTTAAGCATAAACAGGACTTACACTTACCTTTGAACAATATTTAATTTTCCTTTTTCTTTTTCACTTTCTTTTAATTAGTTTGTATTGTAAGTTTTGTATCATTCATAGATAAAATCCAATTAAATTTCTTCCTTTTAGGTACAATCAAAGCTACTTAAACTCCCGAGGTGCCAACGAGAACTCATCATGGGTGGGATTCGAGTTAGATTGCTGAAAAATTTTAGGTTTTTTTTAAAAGTTAGGAACTTGATTTGAAAAATAGGTTTAAAATTTAATTTAAGTTTGGTTTAGATTAAAAATACTAAATTTGAACCCAGACTCAATATGTTTGTATTAATTTTTTTTTAAAATAATTTTAAAAATATAATATATTACTAATATTTTTAAAATAATAGTAAAATTAACAATAAAATATAAGTTATAGAATGTCCAAATAATAACAATAATATAGTAGCAATATAATATTAAAATAATAGCAAAACAATAACAAAATGGTAGTAAAAAAAAGAAAGTTTAGACTAATTTAAGTCTTGAGGCCAAAATCTTATTTGAGGCCTAACCCATTTAAAAAACAAGTCTTATTTTTTGTCCAAGCTTATTTTTTGAGTTTATATTTTTACTCAAACACTCCTCCTTTTAGGGTGAGACTTCAAATCTGGATGGATGGTCTTACCCATGATCAAGTCTAATGCGAACACATAGTTTTAACAACTTTTTACATATAATTTTTTACACATGTTACAAATATTAAAAATTCAAAAAAATATAAAATGTCTAAAAATTATTAATTTTAAAAAATAAAAATAAAATATATATTAAAATGATTAAAGATCAATGATCAAAAGTAATAAACGACTGCTCAACCTTAGGTAAGAGCCGGTCACCTCTAATCAATGATCGATCATTAGTCAACCACACTATTGGTTAATGGTTGCATCAGCAATGACATGGAAAAAGGCACACGTGGTGTTATAATAGACGCTGATAATAGTAATATAATGAACACAAAATAAGAAAAATAAGAGCACACAAATTTTACATGAAAATCCTTTTAAGAAAAACACTACTGGCAGAGGAGAATATATTTATTAATGTTGAAAAACAAATGATATAAGAAGAGTTTTGACCATATCTGGTTGAAAAACCCTATTCTAATCAATATCAAATAAAATAAGTTGAGTTCTATACGGATTCTACTTGTTCGCCTCACAGATTCCTTATTTTGCCACTGTATTTTATTTCTTTAATAAGTGATAGGTTTCAAGTCATACAAGTTTAACATGTGATGTATTCTTTTGATTGCGTGTTACTTTTTTTTTTAACATCATCAATGTTTTGAATAAAAAAAAGAATATATCGAAAGAATAGTTTAACTATCAAAATAATTAAAAAGTTTAAAAACGAAAATGAGGAAATTAATATAGCTCAGAAGTCAAATAGCAATGTAAACTTTTTTTTTATATTCATTAAATACCAAAATAAAAAATATTTAAAGAGCATTTTTTTAGAACATAGATGACTCGTAAATCACATTAAACTTAAAATTAGAAAAAAAAAATAAGTAAAAATCAATTATTTTGAAGCAATTCATTGCTTTCTAGTTTTTTTTTTTATATTAGAAGAGAATTTTTTTAATATATACATTTTTACAATTTAATTTATGTATTATTTTTAAAACATTTTACTAGATTCAAATTGATATTTAATGTTTAAGTTGACAATTAAATTATCGGAAAAGCTTGATTGATAAAATATTAATATTTAATGTGCAAATTGTGAATTTAGTCTCTATTAATTTGATCGTTTTTATCCTTGTACCTCTTAAATTTTAAAAATTTAATCCTGATACAAACAATAGTTTTTAAATTTTGATATTTTTAAAATCTTATGCAACAAATATATTATCACACATAATGCGATGTGAGCTTGTTATTTTTACGAAATACTCACAAAAAAGTCATATTATTTTAAATAATAAATTTAACAACTGTCATTTAAATTAGGACTGAATTCGAGAAATATAAAGATTAAATTGATCAAATTTGATAACAAATATTCAATCCAACTTACTCATATTACGTGGTAAATACTAAATTTTTACCTAATAAATTTAATTGTTACTGTTTAAGTTGAGATTAAAATTTTAAAATCTAAAATATACGAAGAAAAAATTTAGTCAAAGAATACACATACTACAGAAATAAAAACTAATTTTTTTTATTTTTATTTTTTAAGGGAAAAATCTCAAAATTATACATAAATTTTGATTTAATGTGCAATTTGATACATGAATTTTGATTTGGTGTAATTATACACATGAAACTTTGGATGTGGTTCAAATATATACATTAATCTTTCATTTTGATTAAGTTACATACATTTAAAAAAATAAATATATCCAATTATTTTTATAGTGAATAAATATAATTATTTGTCTATACAACATATAAACTTAAAATGATGTTGTATTAATAATCTTATTAATATTTTAAGAGAATTAAATCATATCAAAATTTCATATAAAATTTATACAAAATCAAAATTCATATATAAAATTACATCTCAGACGAAAGTTAATATATTGTTTTGACATTTACCCCTTTTATTTAACAATCAAAACTTACATTTTCCAAGAGAAAAGGGTTTAGCAAAGAATTTAACTTTGAAAACATAGCAACACTTAAACCAACCAACATACAAATTACCTATGTTTTCTTAAATCGGATCAATAGTCGAATCAATCATGCCACTAATTCACTGATCAAATTAAAAAATATATATAAAAACTCGATTCAATCAATCTATACTAATTCTCAATTTAACTGATTTAAAATTACTCTTTAGACCGATACTCTAACTGGTTCCCAATCCAACCAACATTGCTAAACTAGTTGCTTGTTCACAGCGTTGGTTTTAAATTCCAAAACAATTCAACTGTGTAACCTATCCATAATTTAGTTAATTCGTGGAAAGAAGATGATAGAAGATGTTGGCTAATGAAATTTGAAATAGATTAAAACAAAAACAAATTCTTAAATATTAAAATAATTTTTTTTTGTTTAATTGAACAATAACCCAATTATAAATTCAAATTACAAAATATTTAATCCAAGTCCAATTCGTGAAGAAAATAAATCCCATATAGGACAAGGCATAATTTTGCACTATATGTAAACTTTAATTAATACAAAGCCCCTTTAACCCAAAATAAAACAAAAAGAAGATGAAAATAATCCAACTCAAATTGAATTAAGGAAATTCTTACAAAACGGGGAAGCTGGTGTTGAGAGAGAGAGGCTCTGAGAGACAATTCAAAGACAGCCCATAGACAAATAATAGCTCATCCATAGCATAGCTGAAAAATAACAGTGCTTCAACATATCAGCAAGTAACAATATTTATTGTTTGCTAATAATAATAAACAGTAACAACATCGATCAGCCGTGTCTTAAGGGTGAAAGTATCATAGAGTTTTAAGGGTAAAAGTATCATAGAGGTTAGAAATCAATTTGCATTTTACCCGTTTACTCAAAAACCGAACAAATTAATCTTTATACGTTAGATCAAAAAACAAACTAATTCTTTCTGTTAAACATCGGGGTGGCTGATGAAAAAATCAAACAGGTAGACACATGGACTATTTTTTAACAATAAAAGTGGATAAAATTTTTAACAGAATGATTTAATATACAAGGACTAACTTGTCCATTTTTTTAGTAAATAGGACAAAATGCAATTCAACTCCTAGTACAAGAACTTCCATAGTCTTTTACCGTGTCTTAAGCTATACTTATTTCATTAAATCCAAAAAAAAATCTAGGATTCACCCACACATCATGTTGCATCATGATACCTGTATGTTGCATTATAATTATAATTCGAAAAGACATGATTTGCAATGAGTAAGCGAAGTAGCATAAATTGCAAGCTAAAGGAAACCAATCTATCGGTTGAGTAAAAACATCGACTTAATTGACTAACTCTATATGATAACAGACTAACCCGCCTAACCGAACTGACTTAACATCCCTGAATCCAGTCAGTTAAGCCATTTTTCTTTTTCTCTCTTGTTTTCTTCCTAGTATGAAAAATAAAACACAAAATAAAGGTCAGTTCGGATTTTGGTTAAATTTTATATGGTATATATATTTATTATGTATTATAAATATATTGAAGAAAATAATATACATCAGAAGTCGGTTAAATCAGTAAGTTTGGTTATAAAAATTTAGACCTGATAACAAACCAACTTAACCTATTTTAACCTTGACCCCCCCCCAAAAAAAAAAAACCTTAACCTAGTTTAACTGCCCACAAAACCGAATTAACCATCATAAACTACTTGGCTGAAACAACTTGACCGAAAGCTATCAGTTAAATTGGTTTGAACCAACTTTTCGTTTGGCCCTAATTGAAGGGAATAATAAACAACACCAGCTATACTAGTAAAACAAGATCACGGTTGTACAAAACTGTTCTTGAGTCTACTTATACATACCTGCAAAGAAAGAAACAAAAAGTATACTAGATGCAAAGACCGGAAAGCCAAAATTACAGCAGTATAAGAATCGTGATGTTGTATGTATATCCTACAAAATTTTGTTTCTTTATGTGTGGTTGAGCAGTTTAAAGTTTGGGTTTGAAAATCAAGTTCAGGACCAGACACCAAAAAACAGAAAAGCATGGAAGTAGTAAGGCACATGTATCAGGCCTTCACGATAAATGCATGTAGATAACAGTAATGACCCAAACCATTCCATAGAGGTCGATAAGCAACATGATGATTACAAAATAAAGATAACTTAAAGTATGGGTTTTAAACATTCAGCATAATTACCTGTACATATATTGACCACGGTAAAGGATCTTCAGCTACCCTGGAGGACTCTCCGAGGATCAAGTTGCCCACTGCAGTAACTGGAAGGAACAGCAGAAAGTTCTTGCCTTCCCCTCCATTCCTCACCGGGTTTCAATGTGATAGGTTTCTCGATGGCAGCAGCCTCCACACAGAGCATATGTTTGTATTCATCATCACCAAAGTCAGCCATAGCCTTTGCCTTTTTATCCCAGGGATTCCACACCACTACATGCAAAAGAAATAATATTAGAGCTAAGAACAGCCTAGGAATATTAACATACGATAAGGCATTTCAGAATACTCTTTGGTGGAATGTTTTACTGCATTTCATACATGCAAATACTACCAGAATTCACTATATCTACCTGGTAAAAATCTCAAGCCCGAGTTCAGAATACTTATCAAGCATATAGATCTTAGAAGAGAAAGAAAACGTAGTTCACACTACTACTTGAAATCAACCAACAATAATCCATAATTCCATATGAGCAGTTTTCATAGGTTGGTAGTGATTGGCGAAATGTCATATAGCTTGAGCAGAGAACACAAAATTCAGAGTAAGAAAAAAAGACAAGGTAGCTCCTCTACTATTAAGCAGCAATGAAGAACATGATACTGTTTCCAAGTCCTAGCTAAATAGGAAACACTCTTGTTTGTGTGTTTCGGAGTATGAAGAGAAATCTTATACATAAAAGGTGTCAGGGTCCATATAAATAGCATGGACATTAATAAAAAAGTTGGAGAAAATAAACCTCACCAGCATCAGGGAGCCCATCTTTGCGTAATACAAGGGTTCTCTTCTTTTCATGATCCAGAATTGCAATTTTAGTTGGAGTACTGAGGTATATCTTGTCCACCTTTGTAAGCAGAAATAAAAATATGTCAGCAGAACAAAATTTAGATATGAGCAGATTGAGAGAAAAAGTCATTATGCACTCACTTCAGCTTCAAATGTTATTGCATCTCCCTGTTCAGTAAACCGCTGCTTGTTCAGTAAATTATCCAGATAATCAAGTGTCTCTAATCCTTCAACACGAACTTCACTGAACACAAGGAATTAAAGTCTTTTAAACCCTGATAATATGCAATGGTATAATCATGATATGGGACAAAGATAGAGTGATTGACTATAATCATGATATGGGACAAAGATAGAGTGATTGACTAACATATTCTACCATGAATCAGTTTTACTAGTTAAGGTGCAAATATCATACTAAAAGAGAAAAAGTAAGCAGCAATTCAGTTAGCACCCATATCAATAATTAGAAAACTGTTAAAAGTTAAGAACAAAATCAACAATTTTATAAATCCACAGTTTACTTCCGGAATATAAAATTTCAAAATAAAGGTTCAAGAAAACAAAACAAGCAAATAAAACTTATATCGCAAAATAGATTACTAAAATATTACTTTATTTCAGTTTACGTGATCCAAACCTAAGATTTCTTTTGGGTGAAAACTAAGAATTGTTATTGTTACATTATCATATACCTTATTATTGAAACTAAGAATTGTGTGACAATTCATCATTGGAAAGCAAGTGGCTTTGATGAGCAGGCAGAAGAACATTCGTTACTTTCACTACTGGAAATCACAATCAAGACCATCCAATCCAACACACAATTCAAAGGGGGTTGGGGCAAATTAGGTAAGGATAAACAAAGTTCCCCATCTCCTATATCATCAAGAAGTAGCAGTTCAAACAAAATCCAAACCACTCATTAATAATGCTCAATTGCTCAAACACAAGACATGCTTGCAATAGTGAACAGAATTTCAGACCCAGACATCAACTAGAACTAGGAAGAGGACAGATGTCACCAGAAATGATATTTTACTTGTTAGAACTTAATAATGTTGAAGTAGAAGACTTAAACCGTGTGGATGGGAGAAGACAAAGAAGCTACGCAAGTAAAAGGAAAAACCAAACCATGTTGTTATTGATAACATCTAGAAGCTAGTAGCATGAGAAGAGATTTAGCCACTTATGATAGCTTAGCTGTCAACATTTAATGTTAATAAACTGGGATATGCAAATGTAACAATGGAAGAAGATAGCGTGACCCGTGCATGTCAAAAGATTAACTCAAATGTATCCAACTATAAACCCGGAAGTAGCAGTACTACAGAACATCACATGACCGAAGAATTAAATATAAAACAAGTCCTTTTGAGTTACCTGATATCAGAAACGGAAAAATATGTGTGATATGCAAATGTGAATGTAAACGGCTTTCCATCAGTATTTGTATTCCTGATGCGAGATGTTAACATTAGATCCCCTCCAGGTCCCAAAGCTACCCTCAGGCGGAACTCATAACTGAGATAGAAGACAGAGCCACGAAGTCAAGTTAATTGGTCAAGAAAATAATGTGGTGAAGATTCAGATATGGAAGTCTTTTTGTGAACTGACATTACCTGTGAGGCCAAATCTTCATATCTTCTTCAGAAGGCTTAAGGATCAAATCAATGTAAGCTTTGTTGGATGAGTTTGTCGGAAAAGCAGGAGGGTCAGTGTCAATGCTCCAAAGTCTATTTCTGGCAAACCCATGCGGCTCAAGAGGACCATGATTTGAAAACTGCAAACACAGAGCATGTTTTTCATGACCACAATGATCATCGTCTAAACAAACTACGACAATAGAAGATCTGCACATACTTGGGGAAAACATATAGGAATTCCTCCACGAATTGCTTTTGGAGGCTTGAACAATGCCTGCAGAAGAAATATATCTAGTACGTTAGAAACAAAAATGCACATGACCTCTAAATGTTATATTCTTAAACACTTGCATTCGCATATACTAGTATTCACATTAGAGAAAAACTATAAAAAAAATGAATTCTAGTTACTTGTTAAACAGATTCATCAGAATAATTCAGGTCATTTATCATTATAGACATCATAAACCAAAAAAATTCTTCTTCTCCTTTACCTCGTATGACCACTGAATGGAACCAAAAAGAAAGATAAGCGAAGAAAATCAAGTTACTGAACAGCAATTTTTCCTACTAGTATCGGAAGTAGTTCATTTCATAATAGTGTGCAGAGTTTCAAACAAACTCTTACAACTTTATTCAATTTCTTCAAACATGTCATTATTCTAAATTTGATTTTCTGGACAGTTAATCTATGGGTTCAATTTATTGCAAATACTAACAAATCCGATCTTTATCTTTCAAAAATGGTTCAGAAAGGTTTATGATCTATAAAACACATAATATGTCTAACTTTTGCAACTGCTCACACTCAAAAGTCAAAACAGACAGATCTCAGGTTGACAAAGGAAACATAAGAAGCAAAATTGCTTCCATTGAAGATGAAAATTTATATCCATAAAGGCTCTCGTACAAATTAAGTAATCGTAAGACACCTACGAGAACCATTTCAACCAAATCTAGTTTTTTCACAAACTATTCCATCATTCTGACATCTATGGGTTAATTAAAAGCATAAATCCACTGCTAAAAAGTAGCTTTTGCAATATCAACTATTAGGCACTACATACAAAATTTCAGGGGAAATATTAGATTAGGTCTAAATGAACCATCAATTCAAAGGAATGTTCTAAGAAGTATATTTCACATCAAATCAAGAAAATTACTGTCACTGAAAAAGCACCTTACTACTGACGAAAAGCAACTCCTCTCCATGCTCATTCTTCCAAGATGTCACGTGTCCTCCATACATATACACCTAGGAAAAAAAACAGAAATAAAATTAAATAGCCCGAAATCAAAGATCTATCGAAATAACAACAAAAAAAGAAGAAGAAGAACAAAAATTAAATCCAAAGAAACGAAAGAAAACTAACTCAGATCAGATTGAACAGATCGTGAAATGAAAATCTAAATTTCAAAAAAAAAAAAAACAAGAAATAAAGAAACCGAAACCTTTATAAAATTACCTCGGCAGAGCTGCCTCGAGTCTCGCGGAGGATGATTTTTTCAAGGCCGTTAACGCCCTTGGATAACTCAACGGGAACTCTCTCGCTCGACATAGAATTTTCTCCCAAAAAAAACACTGAAAGTGATTGATTCTCAGTTATTGCTGCAAAATTCAAATTAAAAAAAAAAGGAAAATCAAATGATTTTCCCCTCTTTTAAAACTAGTTGAATTTTTTAAGCACGGAAACTCAAAAGATTTTCAACTGTGTCAAATCTGTTTCTTTGTGCTTTACTCTTTTTCGCTCTTTCACTTTTTATTTTATTTTCTGTCCTTTTTTTTTCTTTTTTAGATTTTACTCGATAAAGACGAAGCGTTGAATCCACAACAACAATTGTAGTATGGCGAAATTGTTTAAATGGCCATAATTTGCTACACCACCATTGGCCCAATACCGTGTAGCCTACTCAATCCACACTGCCACGATATTTTTTTTAAAGAAATCATAAAATTTTTAATTAAATTGTTTTAATATTGAATTTGAAAATATATATATAACAATAAATTCAACAATGTAAAATAATTTAAAATTAATTAAATCTTTGTAAAATAATTAAAGATTAATTAATATTAGATTTGTCCATAGTTCCCACTTGGCCCGAAAGTCCGTTCGAAAAATAAGAAGGGTTAGATAAAAATATAGACTTAAAAATAAATTTAGACAAAAAAAATTATCTAGAAAACGAGTCAGGCTTTGGTTAAGATTTTTTTTTTAAAAAAAATGATGTTTTGCTACTTTTTTCTCATTGTTTTACAATCATTTCATTATTATATTGTTACTATTTTATTACTATTGTTTGGATATTGTATAACTCTTGTTTTATTATTAATTTTGCTAATATTTTAGAAGCATTTGCTTGTTAAGTTGCACCTATTTTAGTGTTATTTAAGTATAAAGATTTTTTTGAAATTTTTTAAAATTTGTTGGAAATATTTATTTTAATATTTTTAGTGTTTTTGATATATTATATTTTTTATTTTATATAAAAAATAAAAAATTAATACGACCCTAGCCCGAATTTAGCATTTATAATTTGGGCCAAACTTGGGCAAAAACATTCAATGGGCTTAGAAGTTAAAAGAGCATATTAATTTTTTTCATGTCAATTACCACATCATCATTTTTTTCATGCTAATTGTTACGTATGTACTTAACGGTCTGTTAAGAACATAGATGGAAACCCATATTTAATGGACTCAATTGATTGTACTTTTCAATAAGAGGCTCAATTGATTTTTTTTAATTATTTTTGCTAGGGATATTTTAGTAGTTAAGTTAAAAAAATATTTACTTAGTAGCCATGTAATTAAAAAATAATATTTAAGGAATCTAAATTTAACAAAATAATTTTATCAGTCTTAACGTTTGGACTTAAATTTTGAAATTTAAAAAGTAAAGGGACTGAATTCCTAAAAGTAAAAGTATAAGGACTAGATTCGAACTTATAAAAAGTAGAGACACTTATGGCAGATTTTAACCAATTTATAAACATCGACAGAATTTAAGTTAAAAGAGCATTTTTCAAGGCAATTTCACATGCAATAAACTTAGTGCGTTTTTAACAAAAAAAAAATCCGTTTCATTCAAAAAAAGTGAGCTTTTGGGACTCTGTTTTTCATCGCCAAATCCATTATTGAAACCGTAGCTTGCGATCTTCCATTGATTTTTCGAAAGCGTTTTCGTGCTTTACAGATTCTTTCATAGCCATAGTTTCCTGCATCTAACCAGGTATATACTTCTTCGCTGGTTGCTTTCTCTTTTTAGCAATTTAATTTCAGCAATCGATTCTCAGCCTGAGTTTTGATCTCTTGTTTGAATACGATTTCCGGTTCTAAATCTGATGAATTAAAGAAACAATGATTGAAATGATTAGCTGTTTCGCATTTTTTTTTAAATTTTTCTGTCATTGTTTTGATTCTTGAGAAAATAAAATATCATGTATTTCTTTAGTATATTCAATTGAATTTCAGTTGGCTATATTTTGATTTTGATTGAACCTTTTTTTTTTTTCAAATTCTCCGTGTCTGTAGATGCTGAATCGAAAACTTGATTATGTTTAATTTTAAAGTTCAAATCACTACTCTTTCATCTATTCTTAAACCGGAACATCTAGGCTCTAGGATTTGAATAGCAAACTTTACATCATTTGTTACTGAGTTTGAATTAATTAAGTTAAACTCTAAGTTCATTGTAAATTTGTTGGTTTAATTCTCCATGTTTCCAACTTCATGTTTCGATTGATTTTTGAAAGTATAGAATCGTATCATATCATTCCATTACTGCAGCTGTTAATCGTGTGTTAGATACATTGGATCTCACTCGTTAAAAAATAGTTCTGTTAAATTTTATTGATAAGTGTTTTTTTAACACCTTAGAATCAAGTTATGCATAAGATGAACACAATCGTGTTTACAAGTTGATATATATAGTTTAAATATGTTTCACTTGAGATCCGTATTGACATTCGTCTTTACAATACAGATACTTTGATAACTCAATTTAAAATAATTTGAGAATGATTAGTGCATATATATATGAATTGTTCGTATTACTTGATAACATATTTTACGAGTCATTAAACTTTGAATTTTTTATATTTTGATTTTATTTACTCTATGTTTCCAAATCCCAGATTTGAGTTTATTTTGGCAATGAAGTAAAATAGATTTGGGAGGAGAAAAAGTGCCCAAAATTCATTGCATCTAATGAATAATCTATAGAAGGAGATGAGGAGAAGGTTCTATTGCAAAAACTCAGTTGCTTTTGTGTTTTCGGTAGTGTTCTTTTGTTGTATACTGGTGTTGATCATTTCGATGCTCAGAGTTCCGGATGTTGACACCGGAAACGGAGCAATGTCCATTTATGATGACACGTCGCTTAAATCCTCAGGCAATGACAAATCGGTCGGTACATTCGGGAACATGATGATCGATATGTTACCTGAAGATCTCGCTTTCACCGTTTTCGTCCCTTCAGAAACCGCTTTCGAGCGCGATCTGAGGTTAAGCGCGAACAATAGTCTAGTCGAAGAAAAGATAAATGACACGTACGTGGTGATCTCTCGTGTGTTAGGTTTCTCGGCCATTCCTCGTGTTCTTGATACGGCTATGGTACCGATAGGCGGCGAAGAGGTGTCCTACGATTCATTGTCAGGGTTCGAGTTGTTTGTTTCAAAGGATGCCGGAGGAGTGTTGGTGGTTAATGGAGTGAAGTCAGAGAGTGTTGATATGAAGAGAGGGAAGCTTGTTGTGCATGTAATGGATGGTGTTATTATGGATGCAGAGTTTGAGCAGTCGGTTGAGCCTGATTTTGATGGTGATGATTGAGGTAAATGAGTCTTAACATGAATATGTATTTGGATGTTAAAAGTCATATTTATTCATTAGGGCAAACTACAAAAATAGTCACTTTTGTTTGTTTTAGATTATATATTAATTATTTATATTTAAAATGTTACATTTTAATCACTTATGTTACCGTTTTATTATGAAATGGTCATTTTACGGTTAAACTCCGTTACCTTCCTAATAGTGGTCTTACATGGCAATCCAAATGGGTTTTAAATGCCAATTTGGATATCTTACGTGACAGTCTAAATTAAATTTATTTAATTAAAAATCTATTTTCATCCCAACAGTTATACATCCAAGTTGGCGTTTAAAACTTATTTAGACTACAACATAAGACTACCGTTAGAGAGGTAATAGAGTTTAACAGTAAAGTGACATTTTCGTGACAAAATAATAACATAAGTGACTAAAATATAATTTGAGATAAACAAAAATAACTATTTTTTATAGTTTTCCTTATTTTTGTTTGAATATATATTTAGAAGCCGAAATTAAGTTATATTTTTATGAGAATTAAAATAAATTTCACCATTTAATAATCTGTATTCTGATAATCTTTTCAATAACTAAATCAAAATTTTATCATTTAAAAAAATTTAAAATACAATTTTATCATATATTAAACCAAAAAGTTAAATATTTCATTTTATAGACCCAAAATAGAAATGAAAATGAGAATTCAAATATAGATTCTTTTTATTCAAGTTATTCAAATTTCTTATGATTATATTTATACCATTTCAAATTCAGATTATTTTAAATTTAAATTATTTTCATATTCGAATTAAGCTAATCAATATCAAGTAGCTAACATTATAACATAAAATCAAATTAAAATTTAGGTTTCCATCGATTATGAAAAGAACCAAATAAATAATGTATAACGAAAAAGAATTAGAACAATAAAGATGGACGATAAGTTTACCTGTTATTAAAAATAATGTAATAAAAGTAAAAATTATAATAATACTATAGAATAAAAATAAAAAACTAAACACGCCGCAGTGAAAGTAAACACTCATCGCTCATCCATAGTTCCTTTTAACATAATATATGTTAAAAAAATCTTTCCTACTAAAAGTTTAAAGATGGGAAATAATGTAAATACTAATAAAGATCAAAATTTTTTTCTCTTTAAATTAAAGAGAAGAAGAAAAATAGAAGATCACACTTTTATTATCCAAAACAAAAGGCAAAATGAACTAGTTCTTAGTTCTTACACTCAGCTGTACAAACTTTTCATCCTCAAAAGTTAAATACAAAATACACCTAAAATTGTCTGGCATTTTCAAGCTCCCAATATTTGTTCTAATTTTTTAATCATTTTGGAAAACCAAATTAAAAATAAATAAAAAATAAATTTAAAAAATGCAAAAATGCAAACCTCACAACAAAGCACTGTGACCATAAAGAATACCAATAAAAAGAAAAAGCTAAAACTCAACCAGAAACAACAAAGAAAAGCCAAGAAGAAAAAGGAAGAAATTTTCTAGACATCCAAACAACCAGATGAGAAAAAAAAAGGGGGGGGTTGAAATCCAGATATTTGTCTATTAATGACACAAAAAAGAGAAAAAAACCAAAAGCTTCTTAGGGGAGCAGAAGCAGCTAAATATGCACTGATGCTGTCCCTTTTTTTCGATCCTGAGAAAACAGGTTCGGGTTCTTCCCACTGCAGCCGAACAAAATGAATATAGTTAGAACGATTTGTGGATTCGATTTAAGAAAAGAAAGAGGTAAACTTGTACGGATTTGGAAGCATGTTTTGTTCCACCTGCACTCTCATTTGAAAGGGGGTTTTGAATAAATAGCACAGATGAATCAAAGGGGGGACTTAGAACAGTTGAAGAGCCATTTTTAGTTTGTTTTGTTTCCACTTCGGCAATTTATAGAATGCATCTTTTTTCATCCCGAACTTCTCCTTGAACTCCTCAGATGACAGGTATGTCTGCATTTTTTTCCGGTTATAAGAGTCTTGAAGAACAAATGTAATACCATCTTAAAATCATAGTCTTAAATCATACCTCTCGTTTGGTCACATCTATTTCAGAAACAGGATCGGTTGAGGTTATTTTGAGACGTTCGTAAGGGTATATTGGAAGGCCTTCCTCGTCTTCAGCTTCACCCTCTTTAGCATCTTCTTGTATAGTGAGGGATTCTAGTTTGCTACTCATGGAATTCTCCTTGGAGTTAGGCTCTGGTGTTGGTGTTGTTTTGGGTGTCGGTGGGCTCACTTCATCAAGATACATGCTTCGTTTATGAGTACAAATACGAAAATAACATAAAATTTGGTCTCGAAACACGGAAAATGCATACCTTTCACAGATCTAGGTATGATGGTCTCTCGAGCTGGTGGTGGTTGTTTTTCGAACGATGCAGTAAGAGCTGCTATAGCTGCAGACTTTTTTGCAGAATCCGGAGTCACGGATTTTGGATAGAGTTTTTTAACCACAGGTGGCGGAGTAGAAAGGTTTCTAGCATTAGGGTTCTCAAATGCAGCTGCTAGTGCATTGAAAGCGGGAGACCTTCCCCTCACACGAACTCGCTCAGGGCTGAAGGACATACTTCTAGAACGTTGTGATCTGTCCGGCACACTACTAGACCTTCCACCATATGATACTGGCGTTCTACGCTTGGGTTTCTAAACATACAATAAGATGTTAATCCGAAAATTAACTCTAAAGATAACCGACAAAGAGGTAACGAGAACACAAAAATGGACACATGCTATGTTACTGGGACTCCAGCTTACAGGTATGCCTTTGAAAAGTTTTTCCATGTATTTTGAAAGTCCGAGTCATATTCTCATATCCATACCCAGATATGTCTTAGGCACGGGTGTCAGGCATGGATACTTCAAGAAAAATGAAGAGTCCAAGCAACATAGATAGTGATCACTCCATACCAAAAGCGGCAAAAGTTCAACTAATATGAGAGAGTTAAAGTGAAGTCTTACATCGACTGTTGGTGTACCCCCAGTTTTCACTATGGTAAGTTTCCTTTGAAACGAATTTCCGTGCATCTGCAAGCAAATAAAAACACTAAGATCCTTGCACAGATAAAGCAACCATGATTCCAATGCAGTAGCAGAGATACTTACAGAAGACTTTGCGGAGTCCCATGAGAAAAAGCGCGTGAAAAAGGGTGGCTCACTCCCTTCCATGACTATGTATATCGGAGCTTCACGAGATAATTTTTCTAAGAGAAAATCATGCTCAAGAAATTTCTGTCCAACAACAGATTGAAATGTAAGAACACACCAGGTGGAACAGACCACAAACTATTCCTAATCCCTAATAGATATTGTACGAACCAACCAAGAACTAGTCCATTTACATGTGCACACTCGACATCCTTAATATGTTGACGAGTGAAAATAGTACCCTTAAAAAGTAGTGTGTAACTATAGTTTCCACCTATATAACCGGTTGATCTTACCTGACCAATAGTCAAGGCCTGCAATTTATTCTTGGTATCGACTTGTTGTCCAACCCAGACAAAGATATCTGAGTGACAATCTAGGATAAATATATCTTCAGTCATCAAATCATCCTGACTGAAGTTATATATCTCCGTAACCTGCATAAGAACTTCAGTTTAAGCCAATGATGCAGATAAAAGACGAGATTTTTCTTACTTTGGGCTTCTTTTTTCTTTTCTTTTCTTTTCTTTTTTTTTTGCAATATAGTAAAAAAATAAGTGCGCTTAACATTTACGAGCGTGCTAACATGACCAATAAATGGATCATACATATAAAAGTCATGAACGCATTTGATAAAATCGTAGTTTTCAAATTTGGAAGTAGCTGATAAGTAGATACGCACCTTAAGATTCCCTACAGATTGGAGTGAAATTTGCAATGAACCATGACAATGAAGAAAGATAAGGAATTAGAAAACTATAATTATGAATAAACATTTTACATTTGTAGAACTAAGACCATAAATTAAAAACCTTATAACCATTAGAGAGTTATCAATACCTTTCGAGAACGTGCAGGAGAATAGGTGAGGATCACCTTCAGGTTCCCATGCTATCTTTTGGCTTGGGTATTCGGATTTTCCTCCAAGCAACTCCCAAAACTGTTCAGATTCCGATCCTTCTTTTTGTGGCTTGGATTGTAAATTAGGCTGAAGATAATCAAAAGGGTATGAATCGAAGCTTAGAGAATCAAATCGGAAACTCAAATAGCTGTTTCTAAAGTGAACAAATATTCAATACAACAGATGCAATCTATCCACTTTGCCATACTATTCCATCAAGCCTAAATCAAGTTTCGGGAAGGAAGCCACTTGAAAATACAAATCGAACCTTTATGATATCTAGTTGTCTCTCAACAAGCTCATGGTCATCAGGGGAAGTTAGGTTTCCAGCCCATGTGAAGACAGTGGAACCGCTATGTAAAATGTAGCAGTAAGAGGAGTTCAAAGATGATGCGACCTGATAGAAGTTAAATAAAGAAAAAAGGGAAAAGTGCATAAGTTCCATCTCGGAAACAATAAATGTACAGCGAAATAAATTTGAAGTCCATCTATTCATTTTATAAGCGGCATAGGGGTAAAATTATTAGCAACTTTCTCAGGACTCGTGCTTTCAGATTGTCCAGTCATGGAAGGCAGAACATGGTCCAGTCAACCTTTTCCAGAAATCAAAAACAATAAAAATGAGTACCCGACCGCTATCACGTGGAAGATGTTAGACCTCTAGCAAAAAACTAGTTTTATAAGGATCATACTTGCTACGAGTTCTTAACGAAACAAATATAGTAGAAAAATTTGGGACATACTGCTTCAACTTGTATCGCTTGCATATTATCAGGCCCAGAACCTTGTACTCGGAACAGTGCAAGACCATCTTCTGTGTATGTCCCTTCTGGGATCTCCTTCTCAGCAATGTAGTTCTTGTATCCATCACTAAGACCACCCTGATGAATTTTAAATGATTGAACCAGTTATCTAAGGAGAACTTGGACACATAAGAGTATCCATTGAAGTAAAATTTACAAATCAAAATTCCTCAAACCTTAAACACAATAAAGCTCTGGAAGATCGAAAAGAATTGAATGGGTTCACTTCCTTCGTGGATGCAAGCCTGATGATCGGATAAAATACCGTCAGAAGGGAAATACAAACATATACAAACAGTAACTTCAGAAAAAGAACAATGGTCTAGTTTAAAAAAAGCTACCTGGGTAGCCTGGAACTTCATTGATTCAACCATTTTGGTTGCCAAAGAGACTGCGGAAACTCTGTCATCCTGTTAGGCAAAAACTCATTATCAGTAAAGCAACAAAAATAGTACACGCATTGTAAGAAAAGGTAGCATGATGAGGACAAGTCACATCCATGGTACATATATGTGTTCCCTGTTTGGGAAAAAAGACAGTTTTGTCATTGCAACTATGGTTGAAAGCTTAAGGCACTCAATAGTTTTCGGAACAGAAAGACCAAAGAGAGTAATAGAATGCTTAATCACCTCAACACTCTGCTTTCCAATCCATGTTCCTATAAGATACTCTTCTTTGTCTTCTCCAGGGTAAGAATATTGAAAAATATAGCAATCCCCACTGTAAAATTTTGACTGATCAGAAGCTGGAAGAACTTTTTCCTGGCCATTCACACGCCAAACCTGCACAGCCAAATTAATGCCATCATCAGTAAACTGGCTTCAGACCCAAAGACAGTATGTACCATATATTATGTCCAATGCATGAAGAGAAGAGCACCATTGCCACCTGCTACATAAGGACTAAGCTGGCTATATGTTTAAGCATGATAACAAGCCTAAAGATAGAACAAATGAAACTCTTAACAATAACATAAACCCATCATTAGAGCCAAAAGGATGAGTTAGCAATATTCTTCAAGAAGCTTGGAATGGCCGCAGAATGCAGATATTCAGTCTACCAACCTAAAAGGTTTTATTGTGCGTGTACATTTGTATACTATAACTAGCATTGCACATGGCCTTTTAACTCATCATGAATTTTTCTTTCCAATAAAATCAAATGAACAAATTGACAATATTTAGGCAACCAGTTTCTTAATGTGTTTTCAGTTTTTACTTAATACTTTAATCATATTCGAATATATATATTACTTTAATGTCAGTGCGACATACTCAAGATCAAATTTCTTGCTCCACTGTCTGGGAAGCATGGCAGTAAGGGAGCATGATACATTCAAAAATTCAGTACCTAGAAAAATATAGCTACACAAGTACAAATATACCTGCAAATTTCCGGTGCAATCAATATAAGGTTGGGGCTCTTCCTTTGCAGGAGCAGCTTTTGCAAGGCCCTTGACATTCAGCCCTTGACGTCGTAAAAGTGCTACAGAAACCATTGAAATATATTAATGTTTAAGGTGACAAATGATGATTATTTGATGGCTAAAATAGTATAAAGATTAAGAAAAGACAACTCATAAATCAAAAACAACAAAATTGCAAGATATTTCAGTTACTAACCAGCAACTTTGCTTCTACCATCCTCGGTAACAGCAACATTAGTGGTCTGGGGCCATGACTCAAACTTCGACTTAAATACAACAGTCTCAAACCCCTCAATTACACGAATTATTTGGGATTTTGGTCGATCAGAACCACGGATTAACTCCTGTTTGGTAACATCAACAATGCAAAAGGTGCGAATGAGAAATCCATATAAAAGTTGGTTTAAATCACCTTACAGAGCTATTACCTCAGCCGCTCCACTTGCAGTCTTTCTTTCATCAAGAGAAGTATTTCTTCCCATCCATACAAAGACTTCTAACCCACAATCCAATATATAGCATTTATTTGTGTCCAACAACTCCCTTGTCAAGGAATCAGCATCAACAGGCTTTGCCTGCCCCTTCTCAACACTTGAAAAGCAAATATAATCCAATGAGAGCATTTCTCAAAGCACAAAATTATAGGACACAAAGAAGGCCTTTTACCAAATGCAAAAGTATTTTTCTTTTCACTCAAAGATGACTAATTGGTCTATTTAGAGAAAGCGAAAATTTTATTTGCATAAGCAATTGACCATCATCGCCATTGCCAAACCAAGATAAAATTACCTTAGTAGCTTGGCTGTATGAGACTGAACAGTCCTATCCTCATCACTGGCAGTCTTCCTTGGAAGTGGAGCAAAGCCACCAAAGAATCCCCAAAACTCTCCAGTTTCAGCATCGGCCATCAACTTTCCATCCTCTGCATAGAGTAATAAGATAGAATCTATCAGTTTATAAACAATATCCACTTCTCACTCCATTTATCTTATTCTTCCCTTCCTTCATGATCTGTATCTGTTAGTTTACTCACCAATGGCAGCTACCTCACATTTCCCATCATGATAAGTATCTTTAATGTATTGAACAACTTCTAAGGCTTTTGCCCTCTCTTGAATGGATGAATTGGACCCATTAAATTGAAAGATTTTAGACTTTGTATCCAGTATAAAGATATCATCATGGTTAAGTGAGGATCGAGCAAAAGGAACCTGCCATGAAACATGTCATCAACTTCTTGAATGAAAAGTATTGAATCGCACTTGACATTGAGTATCGTTTGTCCTTAGAAAGACTTGCCTCTTTTACATGGACAACATGTTTGCCTCTACAGACAAACATACGTATCTTATGTTCCTCTTCCTGAACATGTTTGAATCCAGATGCTACTCCACCTTCCTGGGGTATGATACATGGCTTAAAATAGGAAAGGAACTTCTCAGTTTCATGGCCCTGCACTTCACGATATTGAACAGCACGCCCTCCAAGGGCAGCATCAAGTTCAACAGTCTTGACTGCAGCAGCACCTGCTTCATCCTATGTTAAACAAGTTGTGGTCACAAAATTGATCTGATATCTTAGTTCAAAATTCAACCTATTACTTTCTCAAAGGTTAAGAATTGAACAAGTAAAAAGATTTTTGTGGGAACAAGGTTTACCTGGGATGTGTCTTTACCAAGCCAATAGTGTATATCATGACGCAAGGCACCACTTTTTAAGGCAGTTGTCTGAGCCAAAAAAAAAAAAAAGAAGGTAACATTAAAGAACATTAATCTGAGAAGGAAAACTTAGTTGCATCTTAAAGCCTCAAACTACAAGTATAATCTAGTAAATATATGAGTATTCAGTTTTTATAAATAACCCCAATGCAAAGAACAACAACAGCCAAATGCTTACAACCTTGCAAAGATTATAAATAAAAGCCACAGCAGATCCTTTTCTCCATGGTAGCGATCGCATCAAAAATATTATTAACAAATCCACAAGCTTCAAATTTTGGTGCTAATACAACCAAGCAATATGTAAAATAGAAAAGACTTGCCTTCAAAATAACATAGGAATCCCCTGTAAAAAATTTGCCATAAGATGACTTTGGAACTGGAACAGGGCGGAAGTTTTCAATGCGCCAGATTTCAATTCCACTGCAAACTATTAAGGAGAATAATTCATGAAGAAGAGCAACTCAAAAGCAGACATACCAAGATTGAAATGGCAGCAGATGTGATAGTTGTTCTCTTTCTACATTTGTTGTCACCCTACACTAAATGTACAACCTAAATTTACTATAAAAAATTTATTTCGACTATCGATCTAAAGAACAGTACACAATCAGAGTGATAAACCACATAACAATGCAAGTTTCAAAAAGTGAAGGATACGCTTTTTGCCCAGCTCCCTGAAAAGCTGGATCTAAATCTCTCATGGAAACCGCCATACTTATTACACAGCTTTAAATTTAATGTTTTGATCTTCTAGGTCCCAAGCTTGAAGCAAGTAATAGACTTAACCTGAAACATTATCAGCACCATCACTTGAATTATCAAATAGATAAATAAAATTACTGCAGGAAAAGAATCTAAAGAAACGAAAAAAGCATCGCTCTCTCACAACATCGTTCATGGTATTGCTGTCGACAAAATGATTAAATTTGAGCATCACTTAAGTATGGAACCAGTACTTAGATTAGTTATTCATTAAGTAGAAGAATGTCTTGCACTAAACTCTACAAAGCCAATGCTTAGACCTACAAAATAGATCATTATTTTGCATTTTCACATCGAACACTTTATCAACATGAATAGAAACCACCTGCATCTCTAATTCAGGGTGCAGTTTTCACATTTTTCCAGAAGCAATTGCCAGCAAAGGACAAGAGTTCAGTTTTATTTTTCTTTCTTTTTCTTTAATTATCTACAAATTTTCATTAAGGGTCCCAAAAAATTGCTACTAGTTGATAAGAGTTCAAACAATTAGATCTTAAGTTAGAACTAGTACAGACATTATAGACTCATAACCCTGAGTTCTAACCGGCTATAATTGTTCTTTGCTTAATCAGCTCTCTTTGAAATTCTTAGTCCAATTTTAAGTTGTAGAGCTAATTTTATCAGTCAACTAAAAGACAAATTTCTAAAACTGCATACAGGTAAGCTGAATCAGCTAAGACCAAGCTTAGAATCTCATGAAATCCATTTGATAAAGCAGACTGTTGATTTAGCTGTCCAGTCCTACTAGATCCATGTTTGCCATAACACAGAAAAAAAAATTCTAAATTTATTGGAATACAACATTCGATCACTGTGTTTTAGATTTTACAGTTTCCCAGATATCGAAATTCAATGTCATGAAAGTGACAAAAACACCATATTTTATTGAAAATTCATATCAAATGAACCCCCCGAGAAAAAACATAGCTAACTCATGCTCCTTATAGTCAGTGCCTACTAAAATGAAGTTAAATTCATAAAACATAAGCTTGAAACTTTTAAAGCAACAACACATCACCAACCAATAGATCAAATCTTAAAAAAAAAAATCAAAAACAAAGTCATAGCAAAATAATAATAATAACCCAATATTGTAAAGCTCAACAACCCAGAAAATATATACTTCAAACTCTATAATCTTCTTGAATTTAGTAGATAGAACATTAGTTCAAAAAAAAACCCAGACACCAAAAATCCCCAAAAAGTAAAAATATGTTCAAGAAAAAAAAGAATTACCTGGTTGTTGAAGATGATTATCAGAAAGCAAGCAGAACCTAGATCCAAAAAAAGAAAAAAGAAAAATATATATATATATATGAGAGTGTTTTGAGAGTTAAAAAAATAAAGGCTAAGAAGAACCCTCAAAAAAAGTAGATTGAAAGGAAAAAAAATAGAATTGGAATGGAAGCTTTAGACAGCGAAACAAAGCATGAATTGTAGAGAGGGAAAAAGCTAGAGAGAGAAAGGAACAAAAGAGAGAAAAAAAGGGGGTTTGAAGGAATTGAAAGGGAATGATGACTGCCAGTCGTGCTTATCACTAATGGCAACCCAAATTTTTTTTTTCTTTTAGAGAAAAAAAAATAACTCAAAATGAACTGTAAAATCTCATTAATAATTAATTAAATTAAATTTATGCAGGTAGAAATATTTAAAGACCAATCAAAACTACAGTGAAAACAAAGTTGAAAAAAAAAAAAGAAAACATTTTATGGATGATGATGATGATGGGTTGGTTGATTTCCCTTTGAAATCAATTAACTGATTACAAATTTGAAGTCAATTTTATTTCAAATGTTAAAAATTAAAAAAATAAACTTTAAAAATGGAATATTTATATCATATATATATATGAAAAAAAAGATTAAAAAGGCTTATTGCCTTTCTTTACGGCTTTTTAATCGTTTTACAAAGATTTCATTGTTTTTGTTACTGTTGATGTCCCGGAATCTTTGTGTTTTGTAAGAAATTAAATAGGTTTTTTTTTCTTTTTGATAATATAATATTTCTAAACAAGTAATTTTATAATTTTTCAAAAAATAGTAATTTGTATAATAATTAAATAAATTTTGGATTAATATGTCATTTAATTATTTTTTTAATATTAATGTGAAATTATTATTGAAAAATAAAATTTTAATTTAAATATTAATTCGCTTTAGTAGAAAAATTAAAACTTGTAATATAAAATAGTTTTATATAGATGGTGTTTGATAAACAGAGTTTTTGGCTCTTTTTAATTAAATTGTAAGGTTCGATAAATAGATATTTGCAAGAGCTTGTTGAATTAAAACTTTCAAAATAAAAAACGCTAGGAATGAGTAATTTTTTTCACAGTTGATTGGGAATGAATATCTGATCATATTTGTTAAAAAATTATTTTCTTTACCTCATGTTCTTATTTGTGACATGTTTTTATTTGTCGTTTTACACTTATTAACTAAGTTTTACCAAACATTTTCAAATAGTCAGTTAATAGAATTAATTGGTCAAATCAACTACTGCAATCAATAAATTGCCACACATCATCATAGTTTTTTTTTTTTGTTGGATTAGTTCATTTATAGAATACATTTAATGAATTATGAAATTGATAATTTTTATTTATACCGAAAATTCGTGGCACTATAAAAAAATATTATTATTTATAAAATTGAATATATATATGTGAAAGTGAAAGGAAAAAAATTAAAAAATTAAATAAGGGGAAATTTTGAAGAAAAATAATAAAATATTTATTTTTATGTTAAATGTTATTTTTATATTTTTAACTTTTAGTTTTATTTAAATTTTAATGATACGATGAAGAATATATTTACAATCATTCTATATTTATTTTTGGGTTATAATTTTGTTTTTAATTTATTATATATAAAATATTTTTCGAGAATATTAATGTTAATTTTAAGCATGATAATTTTAAAATAATAAGTGAGAATTTTAAAAATATTCAAATATGTTAATATTATTAATTGATGATATATAAAATATATAAACTTAAATTATAATAAAATAATTTATTGTAATTCATTGTTAAAATGTTTATATATGAAATATACATTTGAATTATTTTTAAGTAATTGATTAAATTATTTATAAAACTAATTTGCTTATATTTGTTCGATAATTGTTAATGTCATGCTTTTTTGTCAATTGATATTAATCTTGTTGTTAATATAGGAGAACGCGAGTTTAAAAGTAAAGATTGATTATCAGTATTTTTATGCATTAAAAAAAAGTCCAAAAAATAATTTTTTTACTGAAAAATGAAGTGAAAAGACTAATTATTTTTTAATACATATTACCTATAAATCCTTAAAGTTCTAACTACTAATTTAACATGTTTAACTATGTACATGTAAGATCTCAATCGAGTTAATATTCAATTAACATTGAAAGAGTAAATTTTTAATAGGAGAAAAATAATTAAAATATAATAAGAGTCTAGAAAATAATATGAACATGAAAATGGATTATTTAGAATAATATACATTATAGGTCTGTCACCGGCCATGATTCAGCATGTAAAGTTAGGTGGTGGGGGCTTTGATTATGCTAATTTGCTTCTCTTATTTATTTATTTTATTTTTTAGTCCTATTTAGGGTCGGGTTATTCTTTTAACGTATACTAATTAAATTTTAAATGAGAAAATTTTATTATTTATTTATCAAAAATTCAAACTTTAACAATAATTATATTTAAATTTAATAATTTTTAAAATATTTTATTATTTTAAATAATAAATTTTGATTCAAGTTAAATCGAAATATCACCCGACTCGATCCATAGACTTCTCCCATTTTCTATTATTATTAGGTACCAACATTCAACACTTTTACCGACCATTTTCCATTTCTAGCCTAGCACATTACTTTTTCTTTTCTTCAATCACTAACTATATTATATATTTTTTATATTATATTGTATATTATTATATTACAATCATAATCAAATAAGTTAGCTAAATTTTAAATTATTTTTTAATGCCCACCTCGTGGCATTTGAATTGAAAGTGGTACATTGAATAAATATTGTGACCCAATCGAATATTTTGAACAATTTTAAGTTTGAATGTGTGTTCAGATTATTTTAAAGTATTTAAATAGAATTTAAATTTAAATTATTAAAATATTTAACTCGTTTCGATTAAATCATCAGTGAAATGATAAAAATATTTTTTAAAATTTTTGATTGACGTAAGTTTCGATTCGATTACTAGATAATATTATCCTCTTTCTCTTATAAAAATACATATATATAAATTTAATCATAATATAATAAAAAAAATAATTAAAAGCACATTTATAGTTTTTCTCAATTTCGACATCGAGTAAATTGATTTATCTAAAGAAAGAGCAATTTAATCATTATATAATTGATCTCTCTCGTCTTTCTTAATTTTAATAATGAGCAAATTAGTCTCTCTCATCCCATAAATTTGTTATTATATCAATCGAAATTATGTAAAATTGACGCAATATATTAATATTGTAATTAATTGTCATTAATTACTCATTTCCAAAATCGGCAAGGATTAAATTACTCTAATTTTTTTTTTGAAAGAGAGGCTAATTTGTTCGATGTTGAAATTGAGCATTTGGAGATGTCCTTTTACCTAAAAAATACTTGTCCGAACAACTATAAAGTGGAATCAAACTAATATAAAGCGTAAACAAATTAAGAATTGAAATAATCCATACTAAAATTGACCTATAAATTAAAACTCACACGTAATAATTGTGCATTATTTGACTCAAATTTGACCACGCAATTACTAAATCCTCCACTTTCATACAAAAATTTATAATGTCTCGTTGGCAAAAAGAAACATAAATTTAAATTATTTATTTTTCAAGATAAATTAATTTTAAATTGAATCAAACTAGAATTCAATTAAACAAAAATTTCAAAGTTGGCTAACTTTTGATTATGTATGATATAATTTTTTATATTTAACAGACAAGAAATTAAAGAAAAAACTATATTAATCAAATCTTCGTATAAAATTTCAAATTTTAATTTAAAAAAATAAAATAATATATATATTGAATAATTTTATTATAGATTCTAATCATATTTATTATTTTTTGACATAAAATTTAGAACTATCTATAATCTCTCTCCAACCCATAAATAGGAAGATAATGTGTTTTAACACAGTCGAATTTATATCTTTTTATATTAATAATACTCGTACTAATCGAGCTAAAATTCAATCGAAAAATAAGATATAATTTTTTTAAAAGAGAGGATTTTGTTTAATTTTATCGTGAACGTCAAATTCAAGAACCACCAACAAAATTCAAGTGTTTTTATTTATTTTTATTACGAGAGAAAAAATAAAATAAAAGGCTTCTATTAGGTGTCGTAATCTCGTGATACCCTTTTCCCAAGGAATATTCCTTTTTCTCACCTTACTTAAAAGGCAACATAAGGGTACAACCGTAATTTCCCTAATCTATTACGTGGACAATAGAACAAGAAAATGGAAAAAATACAAAATCCTAATTTTGCCGTCACTCTGTTGGTCCAGCGCCAACCACAACCGCCAGCGCCGTCAACACCGACCACCACCGCCAACCCTGGACAGGGTGGCTAAGTAAAAAGTTTGATTCTAATATCTCGAAGGCAAAAGGCAAAATATTTGGGTGTTTCTTTAGTCCCCATTTAGCTAAATTTAAGTATTATAATTTTATTTTTGTATATATTTGTTATTTTAGAGTGTTAAAAGGATTAAACTGATTTTTTTTTTCATGGTGTAGCGACGTAAAAATTTTGGTTTCGCTTGGTCGCTAATTGTGGCGATTTATTAAAAATTTGAAAACTGAAGTTTGATTTTACAAGAAAGGGAGTCAACGCCGATCCTTTTTATAGGTGTGATCAGACTCTTAATAAATTTATTTTTAAAACAAAAGGAAGGCCGAGTTTAGGTCTACGTCCAAATCCAGAGAAAAAGTAGGGTTCGGGAGTCGGTTACGCGCGATGAAGGTATTAGCACCCTCGCGACGCCCAAAATTGGTATATTATAAACACGTGTTATCTTGATTTTCAAAAATGCAAGTTCAATGTAACATTTAGTCGTAATTCAATTGAAAAGATGATAAATTTTGGTTTTTTTGGTTTTTGAGAAGGATATACAGTTTTAACACGAGCCGTCAAATTCCATCCAACATAGCGATGAAATTTGATGACTTATTGTTAAATCGGTGCGTTGCCTTGATTATTGAAATTAATTAGAAAAAGATTTTCGTTTGAACGTAAAGCGAATTGATATGAAATAAAAATAAATTAACAACAAATCTAAAAGTACATTGAAACAAATATAAGTGTGAGAATAATATTATAAACAATAAATATATAATGTAATACTAGAATTGAATATGAGATGGAAACAATAAATGTATATACGTAATAATGACATTAAGAATGTGTACGTAAAATAGGAATGAAAAGGGTTTACATAATAATACTAATATGGGTACATAATATATATATATACATAACATATTTAAAATGAATATATACAATATACATATATAACAGACCTGTACTAATAATAATAGTAAAAATAGTAACAATAAAAGATATATGTACACCAAATAACATATAATAATATTAATATCATGAGTGACAATATGAAAAATAATAAGTAAATTAATGAGTATAATAACATATGAAAATAATAGTATATAAAAATATATATACGTATAATAAAATATATGTACTAACATTGGTAACAATAATAAGGATTATATAAAAATACCTACATGAAATAGTATGCGAAATACATACAATTAATTAAAATACATACATATGCGTATTACAATACATATATAATAAAATAGAAACACAGCATTAGAGATACATATATACATACATTTGATATATAAAGCACATGCTAATATTAATAATGATGATAGGAGTAACGAAGATATATACACGATATGGTATAAAAATATATACATAGAATAGTAAAGAAATAATATATATAATATAAACATATACAATATATACATATATTAGAGATAATAATATGAAAAAAGAAAACTATTAGTACAATACATAAATACATACACGTAGACACATACATAAACATTAAGTGAAAATATATATTAGTACTAATAATATTATTAATAAATATAATAATAGTATATTGATAACAGCAATAATATAATAATGTGGTAAAATAATAATAATATAGATAGTAATATTGAGATACAAAAAGTTACTATAATAATGAAATTATAAAAATAAAGTAATAGAACATTACTACATATATACATATATACATAAACTATACACTAATAAATAATAATGATGATAATAATTAGAGCTGATCATGGGTTGGGCGGCCCGGCCCGACCCGAAGGCCCACTCGAAAAATGAGAGGGTTTGGGTAAAAATATATGCCCGAAAAATAGGCTTGGGCAAAAAAACGAGGCCCGTTTAGAAAACGGACCGGGCCTCGGGTAAGAGTTTTTTGGCCCGGGCCCGGCCCGACCCTGCCCAAATTATATATTAATATATATTTTTATTTTATTTTTAATCATTTTAAATTTTTAGTATAACCATTTTTTTTATTATTTTGTCAATTTATGTATTGTTTTAAGAATTGTTTTAGTATTATTTTTATTTGTTTTAATATTTGTTTTTATGTTTTTTAAATATATTTGATTTATATATTTTTAAAATTTTTTATTTAATGAAATAAGTAAAAAAAATTAATATAGGTCGGGTCGGGCCGGGGTCGGGCTTAGCAATTTTATTTCGGGCCGGGCTTGGACAAATTTTTAGGCCCATATTTCGGGCCGGGCCGGGCCCGAGCCTAATAGACGGGCCTAAAATTTTGTCAGGGCCCGGCCTAAACCCAGCCCGGACCGGCCCATGATCACCTCTAATAATAATAAAATTATAACAATAATAAAATTAAAGTAGAATAACGGAAAAAGTAAAAAAAAGAGGACGAAATTGAATTGAAAAAACTAGTTGTTAGGGCCGATTTGAAATAAAAATAAAAAGAATAGGACGAAATTATAAAACGCGCCTAACCTGGAGGGGCTAAAAGCACAATAAACCCCTTGGTCAAAACACAGCGCAGCACGGGGACCAAATTGAAAAGCGATGAAAATTATGGGGCCAAATTGAAAATAAAAAAAAACTTGATTGTAAAATCCCAGAAAAGAGGAAGGGCTAAAAGCGAAATTAGCCCTTCAGCTTTTAAAAACACGCGGGTCTTGTTAGGAGCGGGTCGGGTCGACCCGACCCGGGGCCAAAACGATGTTGTTTTTCGTTTAATGGGGGGGACCCCCTTATAAAAGATAAAAAATTTTGAAACAAATTTATTTGGAAGGGGAGGAAGAAAAAAAAATGAGAGAAGAAGGGAGAGGAAGAGAGGGGAGGGAGAGGGGAAGGGGTTCTCAGCCTGGGGGCCGGTCACCGGCCGATCGTCGGCCACTGTCTGTCGCCGGCGCCAGCCACAGCGCACGGTGGCCGGAGAAGGTAAATTTATAATTTTTTTTCTTTTTATTTATGTTTTTTAAAATTGTTATGTTTATTTATATTTTTGTATTTATAAATGTACAAGGAATAAATTCGAAAGTAAAAACAGAGATAAAAAAAAATATTCTCCTTAAGGTTTTGATGTTGGTATTTGGTTGCTGGATCGATCTTATTTCTTGTATTTCCCCTTATATGTTTCCGATCTGTTTGTGCTTGTATTGTTTTTGTTCTTTCTTTTGAATATTCTGAAAGAAAGAAAGAAAAAAATGCCTTCGTTACATTCGTTTTTTGTATTAAACCATATTCCCCCTCCCTTTTTACAATTTTGATTCGGGTTTTATAACCCTCTTTCAATCATTTTTTTATTGTTTCTATCTCTTCTTGCAGGTACTGGGGCGGTGGAGCAGAGAGTGGGTGAACGGTGGGTGGCTGAATGTTAGAGGATTCGGCGTCACAAGCTAGGATTAGGGTTTAGGTATTTTTTGTTTCTGATTTGTGGTATTGGGCTTAGTGTTTAGTTGGGCTAAGGGTTTTGTATTGGGTTTGGGTAATGGGTAGGTTTAGTTTGGGTTCAAAATTGTTGAGATTTAATGTATTGGGCTGAGTAATTTAGGGTGGCCCAAAATTGGCCTTTAACACATGGGACCCAAGTAAACTAGTTTATAATTTTAAAATCTTTAAGGGACTAAAATAACAAATTTTCATTTTGGTGCTAGGGTCCCTGCCTCCCCCCTTGGTGCCATCCCTGAATGTGCATGTTAGTCCCTGGCCTACGTTATACATATGCCTTGTTTGGGTTATGTTCGGTTCTTTGTTTGCTATGCATTATATTAGTTTTATTCTATATTGTAACTTGTCAGACATATATTTCTACTTGTAACTTTATGTTCTTTATTATTAGTGAAACTTTAATAAAAAAATATTTGTGTTGAATCCATATATTTAGGTCTAATTATAATTTTAATTATTTTATTATGTTAAATTTTGAGTTTAGTACTTTTTTTTTTAATTTGACATAAATTGGTGCTTTCATTTAGGAGATTCAAATTGATAACACTGTTAGTTGTTGCTGTTGTTAAAGTGTTGAAATGGCAAAAAGGTAAAAATTAAAACAGTGGTAAGCATTCTGCTAACATGTGGATTTATTATTTGTTGAATATGGTTTATTGAATTTCCGTGTGGTCGGTACTCCTAATTGCATGAACTAATAATAGTAAAAGATAAAAAAAAAGAACATCATTTTAATGGTAGCAACTAATAGTGTTATCTATTCGAACCCACTAAAAGTATCTAATTGTGATATCTATTCAAACCTTAGGGAAGACGTTGTTGGGAATGGTAGTTACAAACTTTGCATATAGATCGTAAAAAGAACATGGAAGATAAAAAAAATAAAAATAAAATAATTGTCTCTATATTTTATCATCTATTTTATATCCATATAAATTTTAATGGTTACTAATAATTATCATTAAAATTTAGGGTAAAGTTTAAAAATGGTCACTTAACTATGTCTTTCTTTCGATTTTGGTCACCCAATTATTTTCTTTTATTTAGGGCTAGTTTGGCAATGCTTTTGAAAAGTGTTCTTGAAAAGTGATGTGAAAAAGTGCTTTTGATAAGTGCTTTTGAAAAGTTTGGTTTAAAATTTGAGTGTTTAGCATTGCTGTTAAAAAGTGCTTTTGAGAAATAAAATGTAAATTTTAGACATGTTATTATAAAGTAACAAATATGCATTTAAATAATATTTAAATTAGTTAATATTATTATATTTTAGTAAGAATATAAAAAAATTATTATAACTTCTTGTTAATATTTAATATATAAATATAAATTTTAAATATTTTAAGCAATAAATATTAATTATTTATAAAAATTAATTAGACTATATAAACTATATTTTAAATATTTAAATATAACTATTAAATATTTGTAATTAGTATTTTAAAAAATATTTTTTTGTTTTTAATTAATGATTTTAACACATTTGTAATTAAATACCAAGAAAAAAAAAAGAGAAAGTACTATGTTATTGGAGGGGTGAAAATGTAATTAAGCATTAAAAGTGTTTTTGGGAGAGTAAAAGCTAAAAATTTTAGCTTCTCTTTTTCAGAAGTGCTTTTCAAAAGCATTCCTGAAAAGCTAAAAATTTCAGCCAAAAGCAGTTTCTTTTACACAGCTTTTCTTCCAGAAGTGCTTTTGGAGCGAGAAGTGCTTTTGAAAAGCAATGCAGAACTGGCCCTTAGTCATTAGATTTTTTGAAATTAAATATTTTAATCACTCTCCCATTAGTTGTCGTAATATGAGTGACGAAAATCTAACATGAGTTTTTTTTATTGGTCTAATAGCAAATTTAGCCTCTATTGTTTACACGTTTTGTCAATTTGATCTTAAATATAAAAAAATTCGACAAATTCAGCCCTCAAAATTTACAAAATTTATCAATTTAGTTCTAGTACTAACAATTTTAAAATATATATTTAAAAAATCATTTTTAATCATTTATCAACACTATAATGAGCCACATTCATTTCCTTTATCTTCCTACGATACAAGCTCTTTGGAGCATCATTTTGTTTCTTGCTTGTAGAACTTTCAATGAATCTAACCACCAACTTAACCATTAGCTTAGGTTTGAAGTTAATTATATTTAGAACACATGAATCAAATTAAAATAGATTGCTTCGATCCAACATGTTTAAAAGAAATAAACATAACCCTCCTAGATTTATTTTTGCTATATGTTTTTTTTAATTCATCATGTAACGACTCGATTTTTAATAGTATCAGAAAAAGGTGATTTCAGGACCTTGTTTCTGTAAACTGAGCCCGTAAATATTTATGGAGTTATTTTATAGATGAATTGAATGTTGGACAAATAATTTAGCCGAATTAGGGCTTAATTGAGGTTTAGGGACTAAATCATAAAGTTCAATTGCTATAGATTTTTAATTAGAAATTGAATTGAGAACTTAAAGTGCAATTAATCAAAGGTCCAAAATAGCAATTAGACCCTATTAAATTTATATTAGTGGACGGTATAATATTAATATGCTCTTGCAATAGGAGTCAAATTGCATTTTGCCCATTTGTTTAAAAAATGAGAAAATTAACCTCTGTATATTAGATCAAATAGCAAACTGACCATTTTTGTTAAAAATTGTATCCATTTCTACTGTTAAAAACTTATGCGGCTAATAAAATAATCAAACAGTTACGTGGTGTGTCACGTGTACCTTACTCTAACATATATGGACCAGTTTTAAATTGTAGAAATAAATAGAATTTTTCATAGAATGATCATTTTGCTATTTGATCTAATGTATTTTTACTAATTTGCCTGTATTTTGAGCAAATAGGATAAAATGAACTTTGACTATTAGTACAAGGGCCTCCATTATATTTTTACCCAAAATTATAAAATGACTGCAAATTAATTCCATAATTAAACATATAATCATGATTTAAGCGAAACCCAACATACCTTTTAAAGTTAAACATAATTTAATTACAGCCTAAAGCTAAAAAGTAATTAATGACCTAGCTTACTGTTCTATTAGACAAGGACCCTGTTTCTCTAATAAAAACCTTATAAATGTTAATGTCCTTAACAGGGACAAAGCCAGAACAACTTTTTAGGGCCGAATGAAATTTTAATTTTTTATAGTTTATATCTTTATAATTTTTAATGGATTAAATCAAATTTTTACAATTTTAAGGGCGCCAAAGTGCAATTTTATCTTTACTAATTTAAAATTTTAAAAAAATTTAGAAGGCCTAAATGGAAATTCTTCATTTTAGGGGGGCCGGGGCACATGACAGCCCCCTAGAATCGCCTCTAGTCCTTAAAAAAGATAATAAGTTGTAAACATATTTGTATTAACATATAATTAAATAATTTGATCATCATGTAAATGAATTTAGAGCTAATACGATTGCACATGCTATTGTGGGATTGATGAAGCAATTTTCTATTGGCTCGCATATTTTTCAAGATATATATCAATTACGAAGAGATAATTCTTCTTCTAGCTTAGAGTACTATGATTAATATGTAATTGTTATTATTTTATAATTAAAAAACACATAGCACACAAAAACATATGAATATAGCATCACTACTTGGATTTATAAAAAAATATATAAAAAACAAATTATTAAGTAGTGTATAAAATTTTCAATAAATTAATAAAAATTTAAATGCATAAATAAACGATATGAAAATATAAAAAATTAAATTGAATTATAATGATAAATTATGCGAAATATGAGATGAAGTAAGAGACATGTACAAACACATTAGAATATATGTAATAAAAAGTAATCGATGTGTAAAAATATTAACATATTGCTGATTGAGCATTAGCTCAATTAATATGGGTATTGTTGTCACTTACCAATGCAGAAAGTCGTAGGTTCGAGTGCGCTGAAACACAATGTCCTCCTATTTATGAATTGAAGAGAAGCTATAGTAATTTCTAAGCTCCCTATTAAAAAGAGTAATTATGATCAACATAATTTCCTTTTAAATTTCTATTTTTTTCCTTGTTTGGAACATTTTATATATTTTTTTAATATTTTGGAACAATTTCCTTTTAATTTTTTTAGTCTTTTATATTTTGAATATTTAAGAATTTGTATTATATTTTTTGAATTTTTATTTTTTAATATTTGCATAATTAACATCTCACATGACATTAATTTGGGCATGTGACAATATCACTAAAAGTTAACAGTTAAATCGGTCAACAAAAATTTGCATTAAAAGAGAAATTAAATAAATTTAAATTTGTTTAATAAGGAATTAATTGGGTGCAAATTAATTAAGTTTAAATATATTTTTTTAATTTTTATTAAGTTTTTTTACTCTTAAACCTAAATAATACTTTTTTTTTCAATTTAATTTTTTTTTCTAAACTCGAACTTCTGTATATATTATTTAAATTACAGATGACTTGTGAAGTAATCTCAATTCATAAATTGATGTTCCTGGATTAAGGTATTCCAACCTAATCCAACATTTAACTAATTTCATTCACATGAAAAAAAAGTGAACAATTTAATAATAAAAAAATCATATAAACAATTAATATGCAATATGTGTATTAATAAATGATTATCTAATGACTGGAGTTAAGTGAGATAGTAAAGATCTCTCCTATCTTAATCGATAATCGAGGGGTTGATCCTCGTCTTACGTATGGAACAATTTTAAAACTTGTGATCAGCATCTGCCCCTTAATGTGCCTATAGAATGTGAAAGATTAGTTATTGGCTCGCTCCTATACATACCATGATAAATAAAAAAATAATAATAATTATCAAATTTAATAGTCTTCAAATTGTCGAATTTTATCAATTTATGCAATAAAATTATATTGAAAATAAATATTTTACTAAAAAAATAAAGGAAGGTTTGTTTACTTATTTGTTAAGCATTAATATCTTGTGCCTAATTTATTTATTTACTTGCCAAACATTTAAGTTGGAGCCCCTAACCTATATAGCACGATTTAAATTTACAAGGTTAAATTATAATTTTGGTCTGTTTACTATACTTAAATTTATGATTTGGTCCTTCTACTTTAATTTGATGTAATGTAATTCTTTTATTTTTAATTAATCATATTAGCATAATGAGTTTAAAAAATCAAAATTGAAAATAGTTAATGGTGTTAATTATTCAGATTAATTAATTCTGATATGAGGATCAAATTATATCAAATTAAAATATAAAAATTAAATTTAAAATTTGAATATAGTAGAAGGACTAAAACTTAATTTGACCATTTTAGAATTTTTGTTTTACAGATCTCATTAATCGATATTTATAATCATCGTTTAAAAGTTATTTAAATTATTTTTTTTATTTTTCTCAAATGAAGAAAGAAATAACATATTACGCAATTTTGTATATTTTTGTACGATTAATATTTTAACGATCTAACCATTTAATTTATTAATATAATTGTATTTTTTATATATGTAAGATTTTCAATTGATTAGATATCTCTATCATATTTGAAATATTGTATACCTTAATATTTATTGAACAATTGGGTTTTTTTTACTTCAAACAAGTAGTCGGAAAATTTTAATTTACGATAAATTTGACATGCATGATCTATATAAGAAGGGAATATGGAATATGACAATTGAGTTATTAAAATATTAATCCAAGAAATACGTAAGGGTGTAAAACCATATATAGGTTAAAATATATCGTAAGTCCATGTACTCTTCAAAAATTTAGAAATTAGTCCCTATACTTTTATTTTCAGGAATTTAATCCCTCAACTTTTTCTTTTGATAATTGTTGGTGGTGAATGGGGTTGTTTAGGATTGAACCGAATATCTTATGCATATAACATAATTCAAAATTCAAGTTCGATCGTTAATACAACTATTTTATTTTTCAATTTATTGATTTGACATTTTGAAAAAAAAAACTAATGCTGACTTACTAGCCATGTAACTAAAAAAAATTATAATAAACTTGAATCTAAAAAAAAAATTCTAAATTTATAAAGATTACATAAATTTATAATATATTTTAACCATATATATATAACACTTTAATCAATACTACCAGATACTAATTAATGTTTCGACTTTATAAATAAAACTCGATCATGACTTTTGAAAATTCTTATATTATCCAAAATTTTAATGTTGGATATTTATATCTAACACACAAGAGTTAAATTTTTTTTTTCAATTTATAGAAAAAGAAAAGGTTAAAAAATATTACACATTAAATTTACATTTATTTCAAACACTCATTCATATCTAAAAGGCATAATCCCTTGCTCCCTCATTTCATCCCTATATATATAGTTCCCAATCCAGTCCCTCCTCAAGTAGTCATTTATTTTAAATTTCATTGCTTTTTAAATATCATCCATGGCATATAAGCTTCTTAAGTCATTGGAGGTGGTGGCGATTTCAGTGCTGTTTGTAATATTGCAAAACTCGGCAAATGCAAAGCCCCAAGTGCCATGCTATTTCATTTTTGGGGACTCCTTATCCGATAATGGCAACAACAATAACCTTAACACCTTGGCCAAAGTCAACTATTCACCCTATGGCATTGATTTTCCCAAAGGACCAACAGGAAGGTTCAGCAATGGCAAAAACATGCAGGATTATATTGGTTTGCCCTTCTCTCTCTCTTCTCCATTTGCTCATATTATATATATGTATTATCGAGGAGCTGCTTTGGGAGGAGTCTTTGAAGTGTTATTCAATAGGTAGTCGTCTGGTTTCTCAGTAACCGAAGATATTGTCTTTGTGTCGAGGTTTTGTCCCCAACTTTCATGGGGAGAGCTATGTATGGTTCACAGAGAGGGGTGCTTCAGTTGATGGTAACTACAAGATTCGGAGGTGTTAGTATTGTGTGTGAAAATAATTATGGAGCTACCTAAGTGTGGGGCGGCTCAAATCACTAAGCTGAGGCTTATATGACCCTTACTTACTATGTAGTCCAAGTGGTACTATGGTTGCACGTAAAAGGGGGTGTAAGCCTTAGGTTAGTGGTTCAAGTCACCTCGCACTCAACTAATTTCATAATTATTCTCATGCACAATATTAACATCTCTCTTGAGTCTTGTAGATACCACTAATTGAGGTACACGGCTCTCTGCAAAGGTTGGGGACAAAATCCCATGGGGACAATGCTATTTATTATTAAGGGATCGATCAACTACCCTGTGAACTACACTTTAAATACTTATCCATAAAGACTTGGTCCCCTCAACATGTACACATGCACCACGTGTGTGTGTAAATATATATATATTCATAGTTTACATTCAATGGTTTATTGATCTCGTTTAGCGTTGTTGTTGGTGTAGCAAAATTAGGGATAACGATGGGTAAGGCAAGTTGCTTTTTACTCATCTTGATTCTAACCAAAGGTGAAGTTAGAATTATTTTTAGGAGGGAGGGAGCAAGTTAGATTATAAATTTTCAAGGGTAAAAATTATCTTAGCTTAAAGTTTTTATAGTTTTTAAAAGGATTAAAATATAAATATTCTATTTTTAAGGGTAAAAATTGAATTATAAATTTTAGGGGCAAAGTGAAATTTTACTATTGTATTGGCTTAATTTTTTTTTTCAATTTTTAAAGGGACTAAAGTAAATAGAATTTTGGGGAGGGGATCTCCTTGTCTGCCGCTAGTGTTACCTAGACCTGCTCATAGGCTAGACCACACATCCAAGCCCGAAGGCCTGTCAGTAAAATAGGAGGGTTTAGATAAAATACGAGGTTTGAAAAATAAGTTTGGATAAAATTTAAGACCCGTTTTCTACATGGTCCAACTTAGGCAATATTTATTTGGCCCAGGCCTAGCCAAAATATATTATGTTATAAAAAAATAATATATTAATTATATATATTTTATTATATATATTTATATTTATATTAAATCACTAACAGAACAACAATTAAACCCATTATCCAAAATTTAAAAAAAAAATTACCCAACTAATAACCCAACCAAAAATTTAAAATTTTAAAAAATTATATTTAATACAATAAAATATTTATTTTTTTATTTGTGTTTTGTAATATAATAAAAAATTTATTATATTTATGGTAATTTTTTAATAAAAATACTTTTTAATATATTTTTAATGTGTTAAAAAACTTTTATTTTAGCGTTTTTTAGTACATTATACTTTTTAGAGATAAATCTCAAAATTATACATGAACTCTGATTTAATGTGCAATTGTACACATGAACTTTAATTTTGATTTAATCATGCACATTTAAAGAAATAAATACATTAATCTATTTTTATATTAGAAAATATAATTATTTATGTATGCAATACATAAACATAAAATAATGTTATATCAATAATTATGTTAATAATTTACAATAATTGGATCAAATCGAAATTTCATGTATACAATTGCACATTAAACCATAATTAATGTATAGTTTTGGGATTTATTCCTATTTTTTAAAATTTTATTTTTAAATGAAACCTACCTAAAAGAAATGAAATATGGGTAGGCCTCATCGGGGTCGGGTTTATCTTTCTTAAATTGAGTTAAGTTTGGATAAAAATAAATAAATTCATTTTTCGGGTCAAACCCAAACTTAAAAATTTAATCTAAATATTTTGTATGGGTCCAACCCGTATTGAAATTGCTTAGGATCGATATCAAATTTTTATACTTACAGCATAATACTTTTGTCAGTAAGCTAAGACATCGGTAACTAACATTTAATTTGTTTATATTATATGTTAGCTGAGTATTTGGGGTTCACACGTTCTATGCCTCCTTTCGCCGAATCAAAAGGGGAAAACATTTTGAATGGTGTGAACTATGCGTCTGGTGCTGCCGGCATTCGTGACGAAACTGGAAAAGATCTGGTAATTATGAAAATTGTTTTCTTTTATGTCAAATTCTGATTTTGATCCTTCTATTATGTTAAAATTGGGGATTTAGTCCTTATACTATTTTGCATAATTTGATTTCTCTACTTTTCATAACGGGTCAAATTCTATTATCAGTCAATATATTATGCGTAATTTGTGAATTTGATCTGTATACTCTCATTTGGTTAATTTTAGTCTTTGTACTATTTGAATTTTGGAATTTCATTCCTAGCCCAAGTAGTGGTAATTGAATCTATCAGGTCAAAATGAACAAATCAGAGTGCATTTATAAAACTCATAACTTATGCATAATATAGGGACTAATAGCAAAATTTAACTTTTATAATACCATCAGACATTAATTAGTCCAAATAGTTAGCACCGACAATCAATTTCAATTAAATGGCTGAAGAGGGAATTTTTTTTAAGCACCCCGACACAAATAAATCCATGTCAACATGATAAGTTGGAAAAATGTTTTTAGGGGAGGGGGGCAAGCAATGGCACCCCCCAAAAAAATGAATTTTTTTATTAGTCCCTTTAATATTTAGGAAAAATACAAGTTAGTATACTATTAAAATTGTATTTTTGTCCCCCAATTTTTTTTATTATTTTTGGACCGATAAACAATTTTCTAATTCCGCCCCCAAGTGTTTTAAAGAAAAATCAGTGCTAGCATTTTAACCAAAATATGTAACAGTATAAACTATTGAGAGTAATAAATAATATTATAAAAATAGAGAGATCAGATTATGAGCTAACTCTTAAATTTGAGCATAATAAAAAGGTGTTTCAATGTCAAATACGTATTCAACATTGATACATCTCTCATATAACAAAGCATGCATGGAGTCTTAAACCATATCGAGCGTTTAATCAGACAATGAAAACTTTAATACTATATATTAAATCATGTTCAACCTAACCCTTGAACACATTTTTGTGCGAACCCACAACATTACATAACGATATACACTTATTGATGTGATGTGTAGGGTGATCGAATACCCTTGGACAAGCAGATACAAAATCACAAAATTATAATATTGAGACTTTCTAAGTTAATGCGAAATAATATAGAGACTATATTGCTCTTAAACCGATGTATTTATTCAATTCAAATCGGAAGCAACGACTACATCAACAATTATTTCAAGCCAGAGTTCTATGACACTAGTCGACGCTTTACTCAGATGCAATATGCTACATTGCTCGTTCACCAACTCTCGAACCAACTTAAGGTGATCGACACTTCTTCTGTCTCAATAAAAATGTTATAAATGATTTTTTGTCAAGTTTTTTTGAACTTTTGAATTACTTTAAATAATTTAATCAATTATGTTTGTAAAAAATAAAAATAAAAATATTTTTTTAAAAAAATTATAAAATTTTTCAATAATAAATTTAAAATAATAATATGCCAAAGTTGAAAATTTTTACCACTAAAAATCAAAATGTTATAATTTTATTGGGATGAGGGAGTATTCCATTTTCTACTATTTTTCTAATTAAATTAAGAGTCATCAAAATATTATAATTTTATTGGCATAATAATAAATTGAGTCCTTAACATTTGTATTTTTTGTTAATTTGACCCTAATTATTATTTTTTAAGCTAAGATTGGCCCTCAACATTTTAAAATAAGTTGAATTTGATCATTAACTTTTTAGAAAGAGTCAAATTGCTATTTTTTAATGGAAATATTGACTAAAACGTTAAATTTTTTTAACATGGCAAACCATATGACAATCCTAGTATACTTCACACTTTTTTTAATATTTATGAACTTTATATATTTTTTGAATTTTAAATATATATTTTTTTGAATATTTTGTAATTTTAGATTATTTGTCGATATAGTATATAAGATAAAGAGTGTCACGTCAACATGAAGCAAACATGGGTTGCCACACGGGTTTTCATACCAATATTATTACAAAATTAATGTTGTAGTTAATATTCTCGTTAAAAACCGATTTGACTCTTTTGGAAAGATTAATGGCCAAATTGACAAAAGATATAAACGTTGACAGCTAAATTTATCATTTGCCATTTTGTTATCATTTATTTTGAGATGATTGATTGATAAATTAATGGCATAATGATAAAATTAGCCCACAATGTTTACATCTTTTGTCAATGCCGTCTTTATTCTTTTTATTTTGAGCTAAATGTGGCCATTAACTTTTTAAAAATAGTCAAATCACTTTTTTTAATAAAAATATTATCTAAAACATTATTTTTTAAGGATTTTTGTGTGGCAATCTGCATGGGAGTCCAATGTACTTTATGTTGACATTTCATTGTTTGTCTTATATGGCGTCAACAAATAATTTAAAAATTATAAAATATTCATAAAAATTCAAAAATTAACATGAAGTACATGTTGATTACCATTTGAGTAGCTGTGTTTAAAAATTTAATGTTTTAGCAAGTATTTTCGTAAAAAAAATAACAATTCAACTCTTTTCGAAATGATTATAGTCAAATTCAACTTTCTTTTAAAACGTTGATGGTCAAATTTAACTAAAAAAATATTTAAAGATTAAAAACTAAATTTATCATTATACCCAATGGGGGAGCCAAAAAATTATTTTGGGGAGTCGAAATTAAATTGTATATTTTTACAACAGTAAAAATGTAATTTCACTATTTTAATAGTTTATATCTTATAATTTTTAAGAGATTAAATTAAATTTTTATTATTTTTTGAGGGGTCAAAGTATAATTTTACTATTATTAATTTAAAATTTTATAAATTATAAAGAGTATAAATAAAAAAAATTTCATTTTAGGGGCAACGTGCCTACCAACCCCTTAACTCCACCACTGATTATATCTAAATTAATTTAGCACGTTAACACCTATTTTTTAAATAAATTTAATTTAAAATTATTTTTTAAATTTAATATTTTTATTTAACCTAACCGTATTTTCTCAATTAATTCTTGTATAACAATAACATACCAGACTTTGTACAACAATGGCGCAAGGAAGTTTGCGGTGTATGGACTGTCACTTATTGGTTGCGCCCCATTCGCAATTTCGGAGTACGGAACCAATGGATCATTTTGTGTCGATAAATTAAACAACGCTGCTGCACTTTTCAACGAGATGCTTATGCCATTGATACATCAACTTAACAATGATCTACCCTATGCTAAATTTACTTATCTTACTCCTTCTCCAAATTCGACGACATTCGGTAAATAACTAATCTCATATAGGTTCATTTAATAATGTTCATAGTTCTGTTAAAACAAAACTAATTGACCAAATTAATCTAATTCAGTTAATCAATCAATAGTTGAATTTAGTTTGGTCGGAGGTCGATTAATGATTTTTTAGAAATTTCGGTTATCGATTAATTTAGTTCGAAATCGGATAATTAATTGAATTAACCAATTAACGGAAATAATATATATAATTGTCAACTTTTTGTTTGGTTGTTGACTTTTAATATTTATGTGGTGTTTCTAATGTCTTATTTTCTATTTTCACCTCCATTCAAAATTTTTTGAACTATTAAAAAAAAAGGGAAAATGAACATTAGCAATATATTTTTATATGTTTTATATTTATTTTAATCAAGAGACAATATATATAAATTCCGGTTAATTCGGCTAACCAACTGAATTAACCTAAATATTTCGATTTGGTTAATATATTTGAAAAAAAGTTCAGTTTGGTTAACGGTTAAAGATTTTTATATTTCGGGTAATTCAATTAATAGTAATTTGATTTGGGTATTAACTGAACCGACCGTTTGAACACCCTTAGATCTGTTCATGAATTGGGCAATTTATTCAGTTTTGATGGAGTTTAGAAAAAAAATTGACATTTATTTGGAATTGATTCAACTATAATTCAAATTAAATATAATTTTTAAATTTGAATTTAATTACAAAAATATATAAAAATATTTTTTTTAATATTTTATAGTATATGAAGTTTTTGGAATTGGGTTGATACATGGATAGGTTTAGGTTAGACCTGCTCATGAGTCAGGTTACCCGCCTAGGCTCGAAGTCCCCCCAAAAAAGAGGGATTGGACAAAATACGATGCTAAAAAATGGGCTTGGGTAACATTTAAGACCCATTTTCTATATGGGCTGAGCCTTGGGCAATATGCTTTTGGCTTGAGTCTGACCCGACTGAAATATATTATGTTATGAAAAATATTATATTAATTATGTATGTTAAGTAATAATTATATATATTTATATTAAATCACTAACCTAGTAATAATTTAACTCATTACTCAAAACCTAAAAAAACCTTACCCAATTAAATAACCCAACCCAAATAATATATATTTTAAAATTATGTTTAATACAATAAAATATTTATTATTTTTTTAATTTTTAATTTTTAATAAAATAAAATATTTATTATATTTATGGTAGTGTCGTTTAATATAAATACTTTCTAATGTATTTTTAATATGTTAAAAAACTTTTATTTGAGCATTTTTAGTGCATTATATTTTTAAAGTATATTTTAAATAAAAATTAAATCTCAAAGAAATCAAATATGGGCGGGCCGGGTTTGGGCCTGAGTTTACCTTTCTTAAATTGGATCGAGCTTGGGAGTAAAAAAATAAGCTCATTTTTTAGGTTGAGATGGGCTAATGGTTAAAAAATTAGTCTAAATATCTTACATGTACTTGAACCTGTTTCAACTCATGAGTACGTCTAGTTCATATTTAAATTATAAATTTATCCCTTTCTCATTCAAAAGGTGTACACCATCCAATAAATTCTTATTAATTAATATTGCTCTTTAGGTGAATAAAGACAAATTTAAAGTTTAGGTATTATTTTTAATTAAAAAAATTTAAGTATCAATCCGAGAATTATGATATAATTCAAAGGTTAATTTTTTTTTATAAAAAGCATGAGGAAAATAATAATTTAATTTTGTCGAAATAGTTTCCTTAATAAAATTCTGTGTTATCGAATTTGAATTTATTACAAAGATTTTAAGATACGATATATAAACTTTGATTTGCGTATAATATTGTTGTTTGAATGAAAAGCTAATTTAAATGTGTTGTGTTATTGTTGTATAGTGACGAATGGTACGTGTTGCACAATTGGCGGTGGCGGCGGTGAGCTTTGTCTCAAAAATTCGAAGCCATGCAGTAATCGAGGGCGATTCCTATTTTGGGACGGTTTCCATCCTACCGAGGCTTGGAACGAGAAGGTTGCCGAAAGGGCTTATAGCTCCGAATCTTCTCTCGAAGCTAATCCGTTTAACATTCATAAATTAGCAAAACTCTAAAGCTTCATAAGAATAATAATGAAGATGATGATTCAAATAAAGTTTTTTGAAAATGAAAGAGATAAAATAAAATCTTATTTTGTTTGGAGGGATCAATGTAGTAATAATATTGTTTAATGAAATCTAGATTTAATGTTTGATTTGATATTTAAGTTTTTTGTTTTAATTTATATTCGAGTTTAATTTGCTCGATTTGCTTTTGGTTTATGGTAGGTCAGTTTTGTTGCCCACTACTTTCACACCTTTTTTTTTGTGATAATGAGACATATAGTTGGTGGTTTTTTACGGGTAACTATCACTACAAATACGAACTAAACTTAAGGTCCTTAAGCACTAGAAAATAAAATAAAAAAATTCATCTAGTAAGATTTTCGAGTGTTGAGAAGACTTTGGCGGTTTTTAGTTTTTTGTACAATTAAATTTGACATCCTCGTTGGTGGTATGACATACTCGTTAATGGTGCCATAACATTTGGATTTTGACATTTGGTATAGGCAATGGCTGAAAGTATTTATGTTCGATCTTTTCTGCTGCTCTATATTGTAAACCGTTATTTATGCTAACATGATTTCAATGCTTAATTTAATATCCAGATCAAACGATATTGCGTGGTCCAATGAATATTTGACACATGTAATCCAATAAAAAATATAGGTACTTAATTGGGACAAGAGAAATTCATGTATCACATTGAACATTGAAGCTAAATTTATTTGCTTAATTGGGACAAAAAGAACCACTCAAGTAACAAATTGAAAAAACTCAGGTATTAAATTGAACATTGAAACCAAATTTAAGTACCAAATTGAGATAAAGAAACTACGATACCAGATTGAACAAGCATTGAAGCCAAACTTAAGTTCCAAATATAGTACATTAACCTAACACCAACAGGTTATTAACGTCCAGACAAACCAAATCAAAAGAGCAATCAATATTATCATCCATCAAATCAGTTAAATTAAGAATCGGTCAAATTTTTAAAACATTAGTTACAGTCAAAATTGCTTGTACCTTTGAATTTCCTTCGAAAGCTTGTCCATTTAATTTAGTATTTGATATATTAACACTAGAATATTTTAGCTTCACAAAATAGGTTGGGTTAATATTTAGTAGATTGACCGTCTACTTTTTAAATTCCACAAACAAAGTTAAAAATTATTACGTACGTGTTGCATTTCATTTTATATATTTAATATTTTATTATATCTAATTGGGCACTTATCCTCACTTTAGCCCAATTTTTGGAATCTAAAAATTTCACTTGAGTACTAAGTATTTTTATACACCCTAAATGCATATCTTAACTTTTTTCTTTAACAATTTAGTTATAAGTTCTGATCATATCTGCTCTTTTTAAAATAATACCTAGAACTATCCATAACCCCTCCCCAACCCATAAATAGGAGGATAATATGCTTCAGCGTACTCGAACTTATGTCCTCCTATATTGGCAACAATATTTATACTAATTGAGTTAAGATTCAATCTACCATCATAACTTTTAAATCGGAATATAAAAAAAGTGAATTATAATTAAGGTATATAGATTACTCTCCTTGTATACACCAATATTAAATGCTCCTTGTCCTATTTGACAACAAGGCTAGATAAAATTTACCAAAAATAGTAGATACCAATTAAAAATTAATTTTATTAAATTGGACCACAGTATTTTTTGCATTTATAAGCAGATCCTCCACCCAAAAATTTCAAAAAAAAAAAAGAAAAAAAAAAGAAGAATTGAAATTTCTAGGAAAATGATTAAATTCTTCTAAGTATTTTTCACTTTTACCCTCCTCGTATTGACTTCAGTTACTATTTTTCTACCTTCACTATGCAATTTTTATTGAAATTTTAATTTCAAATCATTCAAACTACACCCCTAAACTATCGAGGTTATATTAATTAGGTCCTTTTCGTTACTAAAACTATTAAATGACGCATCGGAACTTATGTGACATACTTTAAAATGAAAATTTTATATGAATATTGTAAAAATATATATTTTTTAAAAAAAATATTTATTTTGAGATATAGAAATTTTATCGTTACTCTTTTTTTTTCTCAATTTACTTTATTTTAATTTTTACTTTTAAAAGTTATGGACAAAACATATATTTCCTTAAAATTTTCATTTTAAATTTAACTATATAATATATGGTGTGTCATTTAATGATTAAATTAATAGTTTTAATATTTGGTACATTGACAATGTACTTTTTAAATTCCACAAACAAAGTTAAAATTTGTAACGTACGTGTCACATTTTATTTATATATTTAATATTTTACTATACTCAATTGGACACACATCATCACTTTAACCCAACTTTAGAGTCTAAAAGTTACACTAACATTGTACTAAATATTTTTAATATTTTTCATACACCCTAAATGAGACACGTGTCACATCTTGAATCATATTTGTAAAGTTTAAAAGCTTCATCGGCAACTTATTATTATTTTTATATATTTATATTATTATTTAAACACGGCCTTAATTGGGTCACCAATTCAATAATAGAATTACAAAAATATTCTTTCCTTTAAATTATGATATTTTTTTGTCTTCTTTCATATTTTTATATCATCTTTAAATAAAAGAATTAAAAATTAAAAATCCAAAATCCAAAATTAAATGCGTATTTAATAATATTAAAATACAAATTTATTACCACATATTTTACATTATTATACATGGTTAATATTAAGTGCTCCTTGTCCTATTTGACAACAAGGCTAGATAAAATTTACCAAAAATAATAGATACCAAATAAAAATTATATTTCTTAAACTGGTCCACAGTATTTTTTGCATATATAAACAGATCCTCCACCCAAAATTAAAAAAAAAAAGAAAAAGAATAAAATTCTAGAAAAGAAAATTGAAATTTCTTGGAAAATGATAAAATTCTTCAAAGTATTTTTCATTTTGGCCCTCCTAGTATTCACTTCAGGTACTATTTTTCTACTTTAACTATGCATTTTTTTATTGAATTTTTAAATTTAATTCTCTATTAACTTTTTAAAAATATCTTAATTAAAAATTTAGATTTAGATTTCATTTCTAACAATGAAATGTGTAGAGTATATATAAAATAGTTATGATTCAATCTTTTAGTTCTAGTGATTAGGGATCTTACATGACATGCTTTAAAATCAAAATTTTATATGAATATTGTAAAAATAGATTTTTTTAAAAATAAATTATTTTAAGGTTCCCAAAATTTTTATAGAAATTTTATCGTTTTCTCTCTCTCTCTTTCAAATTGAATTATTTTAATTTTAATTTTTAAAAGTTATGCTACAAAAATATATTTCCTTAAAATTTTTATTTTAAATTTAGCCATATAAGATATGGCGCACCATTTAATGATTAAATTAATGGTTTTAATAATAAAAGAACTTGATTGATATAATACCAATAGTTTAGAAAGTGATTAGATGTTTTGATGTTTGGGGACCAATTAGTATAAGGGTCATACTTTGGAAATGTCTAGTACAATTAACTATAAGAATAATTTAAAACAGAGTCTTATAAATTGTAATATACATATAATAATTAAGTAAATCTTAAAATAAATTATTTAATAAAATTTAAAAGACAATTTATTTACGTTATTACTTATTAGATAGAGCATTGTAATTATATACATATATATATATATATGATATTTGAGAAGTACAAGTGCATAGATTTTAAATTCACAAATATTTATATGCATATCAAATTCACAATGAAAGATGCTTTCAAGAATTTATGAATTTGAAAAATGTCATAAATGTTACATTCATACGTGTTTTGTTGCACAGTTTTACACTATATTTTAAAATAATTTTTTTTGAATGTGTCCATATAATAATTTTATTTTTGCCATTGTAAAAATAGTTAAAGTGAATGGTGCACAATGTGAAGAAGAAATAGGAATTTGTGATGAAAACTGCAGTTCAAAATGTGAAGCATCAAAGAATGGGAAAGGAATATGTGCGAAATCATCACTAAATGGTATCAGAACATGCAAATGTTTGTATGAATGTAATGGCAATGTTAACAACAACGACAATGATGACAATAACGAAGAGCATAAAAATCCAGAATGCAACATGGGAATTGGACGATGCGGTGTGTTTTGCAATGATGATTGTTGTAACCATAATTGTGTAAAAAGGTTCCATGATGGGTATGGCACTTGCATTGGTGATATTGGTACACCAAGTGCATATAATTGTGTTTGTTATTATCATTGTCATTAAACATCTATTTATAATGAAATAAAGAAAAGTGTTAGATCAATTATTAGTAAAAAAATTGATTTCTTTGTGTTTATTTATTTTTATTTATCTAAGCAAAATGACAATGAATGAGAATTTAAGATTAAGCTATTACAAAAAAAAATTCGAACAAGATATATTGAGTTCTTATATGAACAAAAAATGAACTAAATATACATTGTTCAATTTTTTTTTGGTATAATATCTAAATCTTAGATTGTAATGACATGAAAATTAGTGATACTAAAAAATGTGATTTCGGGATCTTTTTTTTATAAATCGAGCCCATAAATGTACTTATGTTGTAGGTGGATTAAATTTTTTATAAGTAATTTAGTCAAAATTGTGGTTAATTAATGTTCAGGGACTAAATTGTAAAGTCCAATCGCTATAGATAATCGTAATTAATTAAGTTAAAAACCTAAATTAATATATGTATATATATTATTTTTCGGTGGAAGGAAAGAGACTATCATCTTTTTTTCCAATCGAAATTGAAGAAGAAGAAACCTTGGATGCCATTGAATGAGGGTTTCAAAGTTTTTAATAAAAAATTGGCTAGTGCAATTTAGTAATTTTCTTATAATTTTTATGTTTCTGAGATAATGAGAGCTTAATCTAGCTAGTTCGTATATCAATTTGTAAAACTGTTAAAATTTTGAAAGTTGCCTTAGTTAAGAATTGAAAGTTTTAAGTGTTAAATTGATAGATTATAAGCTTGGATGTGAAAAAGGACTAAATTATAATGCTTAATTGATAATTTCATATATTAGAGACCAAACTGAGTAAATTGTAAAATTGGATGTAGAAATAAGAATCTATGTGCAAAAACTAATTTACTTTTATTTTTATTTATCTATGCTAAATGACAATGAATAAGAATATATGTAACACCCCATTATCTGAAATGATCACCAAGTCCAAGTTATGAGATGTCGTATTTATTGTTGGAGCAACTTATGTTAAATTCACAATAAAATAATAATTACAGATCATCATACTGGGCAAAGAACAACATTACATGCATTTTAATATCATATACAACCTTATTCAGGCTTTATATGAATATACGAATGCTTTAAAATTAACCTGAGATCAAATAAGAACTATTTTGTAGAAGTTTCAAAATTTTGAGTTGATGTTGTGACATGAAGGGGTTCCTCGTTGCGACGCAACATATTGACTTAACCAAATGGCCTTCTTATCACGACGATGGATTTCCACGTCGTGCCGTGGCTTGGAGTTCAAGTTTTGAAAGTTGCCTTGACCAAAGTGCTAATAGGTTGATCTTGTTACTATCTGATTGCTCCGTTAGCCACATTAGCACTTAACAGTAGAAATAGACCAAATTTTTAATAGAATGAATAGTTTACTCTTTGATCTAATGTACAAAGACTAATTTACTTATTTATTAATAGAAAAGATAAATTATAATTCAAATCCTAGTACACGTGCTTTACCATTATTTCCATCAATTATTGTACGGTGGAGTGCTTTCTTCGCATTAGTAGTCCAAGACCGTAAACATTTTGGATTTTTTATAAAAATATTGTAAAATAAAATTATTTAAAGAAATAGGGTAATTTTTTATTAATTATAAAATAAGATAGTTATTCTCTCTCCAAAAATATCTTATTATGCCAGATTTATTGTGTTAACACGTGTCACGCAATTTAATTTTTTAAATATAAGTTAAAATTTCATAGCTTAAAAAATCAAGAAAAAAATTATGTTAATATAACACCCCTAACCCATATTTGACGTTGGAACATGGTTACGGAGCATTACCGAACTTATGGATCAAACAATCATACATCTCAAAAATCAATTTTCATTCAAACTAATAACCATTCAAATTCATTCATGTGCTAAGCCACACGACCAAGCCACACGCCCATGTGCTAAGTCGTGTGAAGCTACTGACTTGATTTCTATAGAAGTATCAGGGGATACACAGCCGTGTCACCTGGCCGTGTGTCACACACGCCCGTGTCTCTACCCATGTGGACAAAAATAGTCTATTTTCCAAGCCATATTTCTCACCTAAGTTGGTACCAACCTAAGCTCCACAATATACATATAACCAAGGCTTAAATAAACATTCAAACCAACCAATATCAAGTTTATAACATGTAATACCCACATATACAACATATTAATATTAAGCACATCAATTGATCACTTTAAAACATACCAAGTCAAATGGCCAAAACACCATAAGACATATAGGCCACATTAGCAAAAACATCTATACATGCCATTTAACCAAAATATATTAAGTCCAAAGTACCAAAATGAGAGTTTGATAGTGTGATGCAATCTCCGGCAACTTCTAAACCGAGTAAGCTTTCTGAATCACTATAAAACACAGAAAATAAATAGAGTAAGCAATTAAGCTTAGTAAGTTCGTATAACTAAAAATACAACTTACCAATCAACCATAATTTAGGTAAGAAAGTTAATACATAATGCAACTCAATTTGGCCCAAAGCCTAACACATAATCCACAATCATGTTAACCATGTATTTATATATCAAATATAATTCAATTCTCGTATTTCACATGAATACCTGTACTACTTCGTATCGAACTCGTATAACCTCATATCATCACTATACCCCTTGAACCATTTGGAATACTATCGGATACTCGGGTATCTTGCACACTAAGTGCCATTACGTGGTCAAAACCACCTCTATCTCATATCTCATATCTATGCTCACTCTCGAGCCATAACTGGGTCTGCTCACATAAGCTGTCAGTCAAGATGTAGCTACACGATGTTGCTCACACAAGCTGTAAAGTAACCGCAACACATGCCGAAAACTCAGCCACCGGTAGGACGTACGAGACTAACACCCAAAACACGGTAACCCCTAATGACATGCCATTTGTATCCTATCTATTCCTAAGGTTCAACCGGGATCCATACATTGCTGACACCTCGTCGCAAATTTTCGTGGTGTCGTATCATCACAATTATATTAACTAAGCATTTAAAACACATATAATTTAATGCTTATTAAACATAGAACTTACCTCGAATTAATACGGCGTAAATCAACCGATCAATCCACTACTTTTTCTTTCTTTCGATCTAAATCCGAACGTAGCTTTTCTTGATCTATATAATCAAATTTAACTAATTTAATTCACTTTCTACTCACTTCAATCCAAAATTTATGTTATGAAAAAATTACCATTTTGCCTATATACTTTTGACTTCTTTACAATTTAGTCCTTAGGCTCGTAAAATGAAATTCATGCAATTTCATCCACACCATAGCCTAGAAGAATTTACTACATGCTCATAGCAGCCCCTACATTCCACAAATTCACACATTTAACACATAATTTTCACATTTCTTGATTTAACCTCTAATTGGTAATTCCATTAAAAATCCCTTAACAAAAGTTGTTTAATTAACAACAAATTCTCATTTTCTTTCATTAAACTTCAAAACCCTAGAATTTTTATCAATTTCAAAACTCAAACTATTCAATAGTTTTGCAAATTAGTCACCTAGTTAGCTAGGTTAAGCTACAACAATCTCGAAAATATAAAAATCATCAAAAACGGGCTTAAAAATCAATTACCGGGGTTTATTATGCTGAAATATTGAGCTCTCCAATGGCTATTTCCTTGGTGAAAATCGGTGGAAGATGAAGAAAGGTGAAGCTTTTTCTTTTCGTTTATTTAATTGACCTTTAATTGCCTAATTACCATTTTACCCTTACTTAACTTTAAAAATTACACAATTACCAAGCCATGCACATCCACTAACTCAATTAATGGTCTAATTACCATATAAGGATCTCCAATTTAAAGTTTTATATCTATTTAACACATTTAGCTAATAGAGCCCAACTTTCACACTTTACACGATTTAGTCATTTTTCACAAATTGAGCATACAAACGGTAAAATTTCTTAACAAAATTTTTAGACCACCATATTATCATGTTGTAGATATTAAAATAATATTAAAATAAATTTTGACTTCAGATTTGTGGTCTCGAAACCACTATTTCAATTTTCACTAAAAATAGGCCGTTACAATTAAGGGATTTGAAAGTTATTTAAAAAAAATTGTTGTCTCTCATTAGATATGATCATGGGTCGGGTCACTTACCCAGAATTGAAGGCCAGCATGAAAGGTGGAAGGTTTCAACAAAAATATATGATCGAAATATGGGTTTAGGCATAAAAATAAAGCTCGTTTACTAAACGAGTCAAGCCTCAGGCATAACTTTTTAGCTCGGGCCCAACCCAAATAACATGGCTGTACTTTTTCTTTTTTATATTTTTAGTTTGTTGAAAAATATTTATTTTATTATTTTTAGTGTATTTGATGTATTATATTTTTAAAATTTATTTTTATATAAAAAATTTAAAATTTATTACGATCGGGTTCGGGTTTTGCATTGTTAATATGGATGAGGATTGGGCATAATTTTAAGCCCATTTCTTGAACTAAACCAAACCTGAACCTAAAAAACGAGGCTAAAATTCTTTTATCAACTCAATCCATCCATGATGAAGTATATATGAGAATTAACTTAAAAAAGTAAGTTACAATTAAGATTTAGAAAAAAAAATATCATTGTATAATCCAAAATTAAATGCTCCTAATTAATTTGACAAAATGTATGCCTCATTTTAATTATTATTATGCTAAATAAAGATTATTCAATATTAATTTCTCACGTTAGACCACTTTCTTTTTCATATATAAAAAGATATTGTAAAAATTTCTTTTCCAAATCAAAACCAAAACAAAATAATTGAAAATTCTTTAAAAAAATGATTAAATTCTTCCCTCTATTTTATATTTTTGTCATCCTTCTCGTACTCACCACCTCAGGTATTATCTTTTCCACTTTAATAATTTACATTTTTATATTTATCTACTTTTTTAAATAAATTTATTTGAAAGTTTTATGTTGTAAATAATAATTCTTTTAAGGTGATTTTGGATAGACGGTACGTTTTCTTCCGATAATATTGAGGTAAAAGATTCTACCGCAACATAACCATTGCCCATCCAAAGGGTGTGTTTCCCTTTAGACGCTAAATTACTTCTCTTTTAGAATGGAATGTATATATTAGATATAAAATAAGGTTTAATGCATCGTTTAATCCTTAAAGTATATTAATTTTTTTAATTTAATCCTTAAAAGTTTTTTTTGTTCCAAATCAAGTCCCAATGTTTTCAACGCAATGAAACCATGGTAGACTCAAAAAAAAAATTATTATTATAATATTTTTAATTGAGTTAATTTCACGAGTTAATAAATATCAATTTGGTTGAAAAATGAGTTCAAAACTAATTTTTAAGAGAAGTAATAAATATTGTTATAATGATATTTTTATCTTTTAATATTTTTATATAAACTCTTAAAACCTGGGGATCAAATATGATTCAATTGATGACCAAATTTGTATTCTATGTGTGATTATATATTTAAAAGTTGTAAAAATATAGATTTTAAATTTCTAAATTTTTATACGTATTTCAAATTTGCTTCCAAAAATCTATGAATTCGAAAGATGTCATAAGTATTAAGTTTGTTAGAGTTGTGTGACCTGAATCTGTAATGACCCGAATTTTACCGTTACCGAAAAAGTGTATTTTCGGGTCTCCGTTTCTGAAAAATGGATTCGTAAATATTTATTAAAAATATTTACGAAGTAAAATGAGTGGTTAATTAGAGTTTAATTAAGTGAATTTAATTTAATTAAGAGTAATTAAGTAAAAGGACCAAATTGAATAAAGTGTGAAAGTTGAATTATAGATTAAAAGAAAATAAAAAGGACTAAAAGGGCAATTATACAAAAAGTATAAATTGAGGCGGTTTATCGTGAAGAAAATGTAAGATTTTTTATGTTTAGTATATTATTATATTATTATATAATAAAGATACTTTATGTTTTAATTATATTATATTATATTATATTATATTATATATATAAACTAAAGAAGCAAATGAAAGGAAATAGAAACAGAATGAAACGAAACAGAGAGCAGGGGAGAAAAAGAAAGAAAGAAAGGGAGAAAAGAGAAAATTGAAGGTTTGAAGCTTTAAGCTTTAATAGGTAAGTCAATCAATCCCTTTTTATTTAATTTTGAAGTTTTAGAAGTTTTAGAACAAAGTTTTGATGAAATTAAGTTGATATTTTGAAAGTTATTAGATTTCTAGATATTGTCCATGTTAAATAAAATGATGAATTAAGGGCTAAATTGATAGAAATTCAAGTTAGAAATGACATAAGGATTGAATTGTAAAGTGATTCATAAGTTTTATGCTTTAAGGACTAAATTGAAAGAATTTCGAAATTATGGTTTTATGATGAAAAATAGATAATTATGTCTAAGTTTGGTTAAAAATTGAGTAGAAATAAAGTATGAATTAAGATAGAAAAGTAAGTGAATTTAGTTAGGATTAAATTGAAATTAAAGTAAATCAACATTTTGTACTAAGACAATTTTGGACAGCAACAGTAGTCCAAGTTTGAAAAATCGCCAAAAATTGTAGAAATTGAATTAGAGGATGAATAAAATATGAAATTAAAGCTTATTGAGTCTAATTTCTTATAGAAGAAATGGTATAAGCAATTGAATTGTAAATTCTGAGATATAATGAATTTTGTGAGACAAGGTCAGAATGAATTCGGGTTTCCCTGTTCTGACTTTGGAAAATCACCAAAAATTGAAGAAAAATAATTAGAGGCTTAAAGTTATATGTTTATAATCCCTAATGAGTCTATTTTCAGGAGAAATCAACGGAAATATTATCCAAGTTCTGTATTGTGAGATAATTAATTTTTAGTGAAGAAGGGACGAAACTGTCAGACAGTAGAATAGGGGTGAATTTAAAGAATAAACTGTACTTAATGGCTAAACCAAAAATTCTGAAAATTTCACTGTAAGAAGATTTGTGAGTCTAGTTTCAGGAAAAATTAGCGGATCTTAATTTAGAATTCTGTAACTCAAGATATAAATTAGTAATGTATTAATGATTATGAATTGTATTAATTTCGTAGTCAATGTGGTACCGGAAATCTCGGCTAAGAAAGGACAAGACAAAGTCAACTGGAGTTAGCTCGAAAATTACGGTTTGTATTTCTATAATCCAAACTTAGTTATTATTTGTCTTATTTATATACATATGGCAATTGTTAGTGTTAGAATTATGATGTTTTACAATTGGAATGGATTGATTTTGGTATGCGATGAATTTATTGAATTTATATTGATTGAAATTATTTTGATTGAATTTATATTGATTGAATTATATAATATATATGATTTATGTAGAAATTTGAATATTGAATGAATGTTATATTGAAAAATATATTGATTGGAAATATGAGGAAATTGATATGAATATATGAGATTGTGATATTTGAATATTTGATATTGAAAAGTGAATTGAATTGTATTGAATTATGAATTAATGTGAATAATTGAAATATATTGTTGAATTGAATGAAATTGTATGAATTGTGAAAATGGGTGAATATATGTGATTATCAGAATGGTATATTGATGAAAGAATTATTAAATTGAGAAAGTGAATGAAATACCCTATAACTAGTCGGGCTGAGTCGAATATAATTGGCCTGCCATAGGATCTAGAAGTGTACGGGATTTGCCGGCTTTATCGATCAGGCACTTTATGTGTCGTATTTCAGGCACCTCGTGTGTCGTATCAGGCACCTCGTGTGTCGTATCAGGCACCTCGTGTGTCGTACTCTGATCAGGTATTATGTACCGTTTTAGGCACAATGTGCCATACTGGTGTGTTTGGGTTGGAATCCGTGTATCCATCAAAGTCCGGGTTTGTTAATAGGGGTAAATAAGTGAAAGATAAATCGAATAAATTTGATTGATCAAGTTATTGAAATGAAACGAGAAATTGAATTGAGAATTGAAAATTTAAATATGAAATTGAAAATATGAACCAAAGGTTCATGAAATGATTGGAGTTCGAATTGATGATATATGATGCCACTTGATGAATTGAAATGTGATTTGAGATATATGAATCGTATGTATATACTGAAAGCTATCAGGGATAGTAAGTTGATATGATATAAATGAAATTGACGTTATTGAAATGAATTAAAATGGAATATGATTGATAAGTGTATAGTTGAATATAGTTTAATGATATTGAATTGTGAGTAAATTAAGGAAAGCTATACCGAGTAGTAAGTGAAAGAATGGAGTAAATAATAATGGATATAGTTAAGAATTGAACAATTATGTTATTGTGTTTATTATATGATTTGTATAAAATTTATATGGTAAGTAGTTGAAATTTATCTATGAATAAATAATTGAATAATTGTAATTGTTATTATGATCTTAAGTATTTGTTATATTATTAATTGTTCGGATTATAGAAATACCACTGAGTATACCATACTCAGCGTACGGTTTGTTTCCGTGCGCAGGTTAAGTAAATATAGTACGTTGAATCAGCATCCCAGGATGATCCCGAATTCATTAAGGTAAAGTATGTTGAGTATTAATAGTGGCATGTACCCAAGATGTTTAATGAGAGTCATTTAGGTTGTAGAAGTATTGATGAAATGAGTAAATTATGGTTGGCAACGGTATGTAGTATGAATTTTTAAATTTACTAAAAATTCGTAGTGATTCTAAATTAGTCCCGAATTGAATTTACTGTTCATATTGGACCGCAAGGGCCCATTAAAGGGACGACATCTTAAAACTAGGATGTGTGTGAATATTTATTTTAATTAATGACCAGAATTGGACTGTATTGACTGGTAATGTCTCGTAACCCTGTTCCGGTGACGGTATAGGGTTAGGGGACGTTACAGAATCCTTGTTAAAGACCATGCAATACAAGTACAATGTACAACCCGATTTTGGACCCACTAAATACCCACTACACCCTAAACCAAAATCGGACCCAATAGAAGCCCAATTTACCCAAAACACTAAACCTACACAAACCCTAACTAGCCTAAAAATTTAGGGTTTCAAAATTTGAAACCCTAAATCACTTATCCCACTGCCCCAGTCACATCTCCTGCAAGTGGCCTCTGCTCCACCACCGTTTGCCTGCAGCAATAAAAGAAGAAGAGACAGATTAGTCAAAAAGAGCAAGTTGTAAAGAATTGGCTATAAAAGGCCAAGTTCAAAACCATTGTAACTCTCTCGGTAACTTGATATATACCAACAAAGCATTCAATTTTTTTTTAAACAAAGAAACCTTAGCAATATCAAACAACAAAATCAGTCTAAACAGGGAATAGACATCTAATAACCGAAGGTGATTCATCCTAATCTTCTTGTTTTTTCTTTCTTTTTCACTTATTTTACTCACACACACATATATATATACGCTTTAAAAACAAAAAAATATAAAAATTCCTTACCTTTTTCGATCTCCGGCCACCGTGCACAGTGGCCGGCACGGCGGTGACCGACCTGCACTTCACCGGCTTCTGGGCTGGCAGACCGAGAGAGAGAGAGAGAGGAGTTTAGGAGTTTTTTTTAGGGGAGAGGAGAAATGAGAAATAATAATAATAAATGGGTTATATAGGCCGGCAAAACGCACCGTTTTGGCCGGCCATTTTAAACACAAAAACGGCGCAGTTTTAAGCGCCAACCCGAAACCCGGCCCGCTCCACAGAAGGATCCGCGTGTTTTTGACATTTGGGACAATTGCGCATGCAGTCCTTCCGCAATCTTTTTGGTTTTAATCAGGTCTTTTCATGTTTTTTAATTTGGTCCCGTAATTTTAATTCTGTTTCAATTTAATCCCCTGACTGCTTGAAGGAGAGACATCTGAACGGCGTCGTTTGATAAAATTGGACTATTTATTCCTTCGGTCCCTCCTGTTTGCTCGCGTGTTCGAATCAGTCTCCTTCCCCTTTGATGATTTTTAAATTCGCCACAAAATTCCGTTTTTAATTCGATTTCGTCCCTTTTCTTTTACTTTTCCATATTATTCTAATTTAATTTTAATATTATTTACAATATTATATTTTATTATTGTTGTATTTTTATTAACAGCTCATCATTATCTTTTTATTTAATACTTATATGTATATTTGTTGTAAAATATATTAATAGTTTTATTATTAATATTCTTATTAATACACATGTATGTTAATATTATGACTATATTTTTTCATATGTATACGTATATATATTATGTATATTTCTCCTTTTTTTAATACTATATATATTCTTTTTATACATTACATATAATATCTAAATATATATTATGCACATACTCGTAATATCACCATATATTTATTTTTAATATATATGTATATATATATTTTTATGTAATACCTTTAATAATTATTTTCTAACATTATCTTTTACTACACATGTGAATCGTATATACATCCTCTTAATATTGTATTTTTCTATATGTTACGTGTATATTTTTAACTATATTATGTATTACTATATCTACATAGCATTATTATTATTCCTAATATAAATATTATATATGTAACGCCCCCACGCCCGAGACCGTCGCCGGAGTCGAGTATGAGGTGTTACTAAGCTTAGTTTAACATTTTTAGAACTTTGGATTATTTGTTTCTACATTCACAACTTTTAAGCTACTTGCGTCACAGTCACAAGAAAAATCATATCTCGAGTTAAGAAACTCGAAATCAAGATCCGTAAATTTTCCCTGAATCTAGACTCCCAATCTACTAATTTTTTTATAAAATTTTTGGTTGGGTCAATTAGTACAGTTTATTAGTTAAAGTTACCCCTGTTTCAGGACTTGACTGGGCTGACCTCTGTTTACTACGAACCACATTTCTCTATGTAAAAAATTCATATGACTATGAGGTTTGTTTCTCCTAAAACTAGACTCAATAAGGATTCTGAGGATATAAAATACACCACCTAATTATATCTTTACAATTTATGGTGAATTTCTAAAGTAGGAACAGGGGATTCAGAAACTGCTATGACCCTGTTTCACTAAAATTCAAATATCTTCTAACATATAATTCCTTTACCTGTTTCATTTGTTTCATGTGAAACTAGACATAATAATATTCAATTTGATATGTAATCCATCACCAAATTCAATTGCTATGATTTTTAGTAAATTTTCAAACTCGCGTCAGTGTTGCTGCAGTATTCTGTTTATGGCAAATTTCATCCCTCTTATGAGTTTTTATGCACTAAGTATCTTAATAATTTTCCTTAACATCAAACATAATCTAAACTTACCATTTTCATAATTTATCATTATCAAATATTTTCTCAACCATTCTGTCACCATATCATAAGATCATTTACACAAAATAAGTATATTGTTATACATGCCATACTTAAATTTACAAGCAATTTACCAAAAATCTTCCGGATAGTGTGACTGAGCCTTCGACCTATCCCGACTCTTGAACTGGCTTGTCCAAAACTTGGTACCAAAATACAAAGATTTTGCAATTTAGTCCACAATCTTTTCTTTTCCTCGATTGAGGTCGATTCCACGTCTTTCTTGATTATGGAGCTTGGAAGCTTGAAACAAACCCTAGCTATGGAGAACCCTTGAAATTTCGGCCTAATGAAGAAGATGGACAAAAATTGGCTTTTAATTTTGTTTTTAATTCATTTTAATAACTAAATAACCAAAATACCCTTACTACTAAACTTTCCAAAAATTCCTTCCATGTCCTAATTTTGTCCATGAACTTAAAATTGGTCAAATTGCTATTTAAGACCTCCTCATTAATATTCCAAAACAATTTCATACTAAAAACTTCTAAATTGCAAGTTTTGCAACTTATTCGATTTAGTCCTTACTTTCAATTTAAGCACTTTAGGCATATAATTTCATCACGAAATTTTCACACAATCATGCAATCATATCATAATCATCAAAATAATTATAAAATAATTATTTCTATCTCGAATTTGTGGTCACGAAACCACTATTCCGATTAGGCCCTAATTCGGGATATTACAATATATACATCTTTTAACATCATATAAATATATATATATATATTTTTAATATATCATATTATTGTTATGTCTATTTTATACATGTATATATACTTTTTATATAGTATTTTTTTTGACCATATATTATTGTACTTAATATTTTCACTTGCTTATTACTTTATTTTAATGTTATTATTATTTATATCATTATTATTCCTACATTTTCACCTATTACCTTTTAAATACACTTATTTTATTCTTCCCTCACCCACATCATATATTATTTATTTATACACGTACGTATATACACTTTCATACATCATTTCTAAAGCATTACCTGTATTATTACTATTAATATTATTATTACCGTTTCTATATTATCGTTCTTTAGTTTTACATAATAATTGTTTATTACGAGTTCCTTTTAATTTCGAACATCTCCTGCTTTATTCATTATTTTATTATTTTCTTTTTTATTCATTTTATTCGTTTATCTTTACTCATATCGTTATTATTGTTTTCGTTATCATTTTATTCTACCATTATTTATTTATTTGCTTGCGTGTTCGATTATTTCATTTTCCTCACGCATGTGTTTACGTTTGCTTAGCCTCGTTACTGTATCATCTTTTATAACTGTTCGTATTATCGTTTTTGACACTACCACACCTATCATTGTGTCATCATACATAGCAATTCTATAATTTGCTTTTATGCTAAATTATGTTATATTTCCCACTCAATCTATTAATGCAATTCTTTCACAAAGTAGCAATATTCCGCATTAGGGGATTCGAGATAATCGTGCCATAACTTACTGGGCCTCGACTTTTCTCATTCAATCTAAATGCGAAATATTCTTTTAAATCACAACACGAGTCTAAAAAATGCTTATTTTCGGAGCTTCGAGGTATGGTGCCCTAACTTACCGAGTATGACATTTTGATACCTCGAAATAAGATCTTTTGCAAATAGAGGCAATGTTCGGTGTTCGGAAATTCAAGGAAACGTGCCCTAACTTACTGGGTTTCGATTTTCCTCGCGCACCCTAACTAACCGAATATCTTTTTAAAAGAAGTTAAAATACATCGATTTTAAATAAAAGGCAAGCTCATTCTCAAAAGTTCGAGATGCCGTATCCTAACTCACTGGATATAACGTATCATTGCCTCGAGACGAGAATGTCTTTAACATTTTAATGTTTATTTTAAAAAAGAGGGATCGTATTTCAAAGTCTTTCAAGTTCTCAATTTTCGACAATTAAGACACTAATTAATCAACTAGGTACCAATTTTGGGCGTATCGGGCGTGCTAATCCTTCCTCGTGCGTAACCGACTCCCGAACTCATTTTCTGATTTTCGTAGACCCAAGATTATCATTTTAATAAACCTTAACTTTTATTAAAATGATTAATTTGAGGTGACCCGATCACATCTTATCAAAAAGGATTGGTGGCGACTCCTCTATTCATTTTCATTTTCAAAACTTAAGTCGATTTCCGTTTTTTCAAAAAAATGGTTACGATAGCTTGGCGACTCCACTGGGGACACAAATAAGAGAGTCAAGCCACAAGTTGATTAAATTTTGTGTTTTTATCGAAAATTGAAAATTTGGTTTTGAAATACGATCCTTTCATTGCATTTCATCAGTTATTTTTTGTGATTTATGATACAATACCTGCTGCGTTGGTTTGAGTCTTTAAATGGTTTTGCATATTGCATTGCATGACCGCTGTGGTCACACCCCTTTAAGTGGGAGTGAGAAACTACTCCTTCGTGAGGTTTTCACCTCCGTGCAGGATAGTGGATCGCTTTCGGGATACATCTGTACCCATGTTTTCGTGATATTTTCATCTCCATGTAGCCATAGGGAAATGTATTCCCCTGGACTGAACTCGGTCTGTATGAGCCTATAATGGGTGAAGATCAAGGAATCTGCTGGTTCAGGTACCCTTACTCTAGAACCAAACCCCATATAGCGAGCCTTAGGAACCTACCCTAGGTAGAGACACTCCGAAACCCTAGTGGTTACCTGAGCAAGTGTTATATTTATTATTCTTTGTTTGCTTTGAACTGCGTATAAATCACTGACTTGCTTTGTTTTACTTTGATTGTATCTGCATGGCATTTTCATCATAAAAGGTGTTGATTCGTATTCGGTTCCTAAATAGATAGCTTATCATGGAAAATGGGTTTTTTGATAAAGTAGAAGACAACACGGCTGTCCGGATATAGGCTGAGACAACACAACAAGAGAAAGGTGACAGTCTTACCGAGGGGTACGTATCAGAGTTATGAAATTTTACTCGGATCAGCGTAACTCAGAATAATCTCCAAGAGATGAAAGAAATTTGGGGTCAGTGGGATGACGAGGTCAAACAACTATTCTATTGTCATTATGGTGATTTACCTTATCTACTCGATGTCAATGTAGATGAACACTTGTTCCGAGCCCTTGCCCAATATTGGAATTCTGCTTATAGTTGCTTCACTTTCGGGAAAGTAGATTTCGTGCCTACTATAGAAGAATACACGACCTTGCTCCATTGCCCAAAGGTTCAGGTTGACAGAATTTATACCAGACCTGCTAACGTCCCAGCATTTTCAAAAAAGCTGATGAACATCACAGGGATGAGAGAACAATGAGTGACAACCCGGATCAAACAAAAAGGAGATTGTAAATACATTCCTTAGAGGAACCTGAGGGATCTAATCTTAGCGCACCCTGACGTGAAGAAAAGGATAGATGTCTTCGCCTTGAGCATTTATGGACTGGTCAGCATCCCCAAAACTTTGTGGCATGTAGACAAGGCTGTTTTCGACCTTTTTGACAGGCTTGGTAAAGGAACTACACCTATACCCGCAATATTGGCTGAAACTTTCAGATCATTGAATGCTTGTAGAAGAGCGGGTGAAGGGAGATTTATTGGATGTGCACAGATCTTGCTATCTTGGTTCCACAGCCATTTTTGGAAAGTAGAAAAGGTCTCGTATCGTATCTTCTCTGAAAATTACTCTCCGCTGAAAGAGTTAGTGGCTACACCGAGGCGAGATGATGTTACAGAAGAAAATTGGATGACGATTCTCCAAAATTTACAAGAAGAAGACGTTGAATGGAGAGCAACGTGGATGGTTCTCGATGAAATATTATACCGATGCGGAGATTTCGATTGGGTTCCCTTGTTAGGAGTATGGGGAGCCGTCGGATATGCTCCTCTGCTTGCATTAAGACAGTACAGATCCAGGCAGTTTACACCACCAACATTCGGGTTAGCCTAGTGCGAGTTCGTGTTCACAGGGAATAATTACAAAAAGAAAGTTCGTGAGATATCAAATGCCTGGAACCAGACTCGTAGAATGAAGAAGTTTGCTTCCAATCCCATGACTACTCCTGGGTACGACCGATGGTGGAATCAGAGGATTAACGACAACATCCCCACATCAGATCAAGGGAATCCTCAGTCGATAGAAGAACACTTGAAAGTAATCCTGTCTGAGCTAGAAATCATCAGGCAAGATTTCGAGAGAAAGAGTCTGGAGCTAAAAAAAGGATCGGGCAGTTGGAAGAAGAAAAGATGCAGTTAGGGTTAGATGTCGACGTCCAGAAACTAGAAGCTGGAAGACTCAGAAAAGGGAAAAACAAGGCTGAAGAGGACTTGGACAGTTTGAAAACGGACTATAAGAAGCTATGTAGATCAATGAGAACCGCTGGGTTAGGAAAAACATCTGAACAGTGGTGACAGGAAGTTAAAGAAGAGCAAAGCAAAGCCAACCAGTGGGAAGAAAAATTCCGTGATGCTCAAGCTCGAGAAGGTGCTCTGAAAAGAAGTTTGGTAGAAGTCCAGAATGAAATAGAGGGGTTAAAAATCCGGGTATCAGAGTTAGAGAGGTCATTGTATCAATACCGCTCGCGTAACTCTGTAATCGAGTTGAAAGCTAGTCAGAGTAGAATCGAAGAATTAAAAGAGAATATAAAAGAACTCAAAACAGCACTGCAAAATCGTGAACTTCAGATTGAACTCCTTGAAGTAAATAACGAGCGATGGAAGGAGAAACTTCATCAATCTCAAGACGAAGTCAAGAGCAAGGACTACGTCATGGGCGAAGCTTTGACTCAGGTGCGAGAAGTGGCTGATCACTTGCAAACATTAGCAGTACAAGCCGATGTGCTGAGTTTAAAATACGAGTCAGAATCGGACCGAGGTCGAGAGCTAGCTTGGCTTCTTAGACAGGTCAAGGCCTTAAGTATTAGGGTCAAGCCTTATATGTAATATATTTTATGTAAAGAAACTTGTTTTCTAGAAAGTTACTCTAATGAAATCGAATTGGAATCAACGCTTTTTTGTTCATCGCATTCATTGCATTCATGCATCAGCATTGCATCACACGCACTAAAACTCACAAAAAAACCCTAAAAATCATGGCAGTTACCCTGGAACATCGTTACGATACAAGAGGAAAAACAAGAGCAATGGATCAAAGGTTAGAGAGATTGGAACAAATGCAAAAAGAGACGCAGGATCAATTACAAACACGTATGCAAGAACAGCTTGCCAAAATCCAGCAAGATATGAGGGACCAGATGCTGGAGTCCCAGAAAAGCATGATGGACCAACTAACGTGTTTATTGGCTGGCGGGTTAGAAAAAGGGAAAAACCCTTTGATCAATGCGGGAGATGATAATGAAGATCCTACCTACCCTCCGGGTTTTGCCCCAGCGGACATTCAGACACAACCTGATATGTACCCAAGAAGGCCATCGGTCACAATTAGGCCCCAACCATTTCAGGCCGGTGTTTCGGCACCGATAAATTATCAGACCGGCTCGGGCTCTAATCCGGGGGACAACCCAACCAACCCTGTGGTCCTCAATCTCGATGAAGTAACAGAAGCAGAAAAGACAAGAGTAGAACTCCCGAGAGAGCTTGAAGAAAGGTGTAGATGGTTGGAAGAAAATTTTAAAGAAATGAAAAGCGCCGACTATCGTGGTGGAATCGATGCTAAGGAATTAAGTTTGGTTCCGGACCTGGTACTCCCTCCCAAGTTCAAAACTCTAGAATTTGAGAAATACAACGGGACTAGCTGTCCCGAAGCTCACATCACTATGTTTTGCAGACGAATGGCAGGCCATGTCAATAATGACCAACTATTAATTCACTACTTCCAAGAAAGTCTGGTTGGGGCCGCTTCTAGATGGTACAACCAACTGAGTCGCGCCCAGATCAGTTCATGGAAAGATTTAGCACAAGCCTTCATGAAGCAGTACGGTCATATGGCAGACATAGCCTCTGACAGAATCACTTTACAGAATATGGAGAAAAAATATAATGAGAGCTTTAGACAGTACGCCCAACGATGGAGAGAAGTGGCCACACAAGTCCAACCCCCTCTGTTGGAAAAGGAAACCACTATGCTCTTCATCAATACCCTGAAGGCACATTTTATTAACCACATGCTGGGTAGCGCAACCAAGAGTTTTTCGGGCATAGTAATGTCTGGAGAAATGATAGAAAATGCCATAAGATGTGGGAAAATAGAGGCTGGGGAAAACGCCAAGAGGTCAGCGCCGAGAAAGAAAGAGCACGAGGTGAATAATGTGAGCTCATATTAGAAATCGATCACCGTAAGCCAACCAAGGTCGACAACTACTGGACAGCAGGGCCCACCCAGACAAGAGCCCAACACAAAACAAAATAGGGAGAAACTCCAATTTATGCCCATTCCAATGACGTACAAGGAGTTATACCAAAGTTTATTTGATGCACATGTCGTGTCTCCCTTCTATCTGAAGCCAATGCAACCTCCATACCCCAAATGGTATGACGCAAATGCCCAATGGGAATACCATGCGGGAGCCACAGGACACTCGATAGAAAACTATACCACTTTCAAGAAATTGGTTGAAAGACTCATCAACATGGGGATTGTAAAATTTGATGATACATCCAGTGCAGAGAATCTATTACCTAACCATGGGGATAAGGGAATAAATGCGATAATTGAGAGTTCGAGGAAAGAAATTAAGATGAATATTGCAGAAGTGAATACCCCGTTGGAGGAAGTTTGGAAGAAAATGGTGAAAAGAGAGTTGATAGCACAGAATTCAATGGTCAGACCTCGAGAAGCGAAGAATTATTGCGAGTTCCATGACCAAGAGGATCACGAGATTCACAAATGCAGCGAATTCAGGGCTTTGTTACAAGGATTGATGGATGATAAGGAGCTGGAATTCTTCGAATATATCGGGAGCCCGGAAGAAATAGATGTGTGTGCCTCCAAAGAAAGATCGATGTAGGGTGTTTACAAAGCCAACCACCCAGTGGTTATTATATCATGTCCGAGAATGAACGAAGTTGGGGCACAAGTTACACCAAAGGATGTGATCCAGAAGCCCATTGCTTTCCCTTATAAAGATAACAAAAGAGTACCGTGGAACTATAACTGCAATGTGACATTCCTAGGGGGAGACTCCGATTAATACATCAGATGAAATTCAAGACGAGGGTTTTTATACGTGCAACAGAAGGCATTATACCCCAAATACAAAAGTCGAGCAGGTTAAAGAAAAATCATTAGCAATTGAGCAAAAGAAAGAAAAATCGACAGGGCTTGAACCAACTGTTAATGAATCAGTGACTGAAAAAGAAGCAAAGGAATTCTTAAAATTCCTAAAGCACAGTGAATATAGTGTCGTAGAACAGTTGCATAAACAACCAGCTCGTATATCGGTACTGGTCTTACTTTTAAGCTCCGAAACCTATCGCAGCGCATTGATGAAGGTGCTGAATGAAACGTATGTTGCTAACGATATCTCTGTAAACAAACTAGACCGCTTAGTCAACAATATAAGTGCCGACAACTTCATATTCTTCAATAACGATGAGGTATCGACAGGGGGCCGAGGATCAACTACAGTTTTTCACATCACGACTCGCTGTAAAAGGTAGACGTTACCGGGGGTATTGATTGACAATGGGTCTGCACTGAATGTCCTACCCCTATCTACGCTGAGTAGGTTGCCAGTAGATAGTTCCCATATGAAGACATGCTAAAATGTAGTAAGAGCATTTGATGGCACGGAAAGGAAGGTGATGGGGAGAATTGAAGTACCCCTCTTAATCGGACCTAGAACATACGAGGTAGATTTCTTGGTCATGGATATTAAGCCTTCGTATAATTGCCTATTGGGGAGACCATTGATACACTCGGCAGGGGCAGTCCCTTCATCGCTGCATCAAAAGTTGAAATTAGTGACCGAAGGTCGGTTAGTAACGATCAATGCTGAAGAAGACATCATTGTGGCAATAACCAGTGACGCCCCATATCTGGAGGAAAATGATGAAGCAATCGAGTGCTCTTTTCGATCTTTGGAGTTTGTGAACGCGATGTTCATCACCGAAGGAAATAAGATTCCAATGCCCAGGTTATCTGAGACTACAAGAATGAGACTACGACTAACTGTTGGAAAATGGGCCTTACCCGGAAAAGGACTCGAAAGATACCTCCAAGGAAGGATTAATGCACCAACGGTGAAGGACAAATAAGATCGTTTTGGGTTAGGATTTAATCTAGACACGAAACAAAGAAAGAAAGAGCTAGAAAAGAAGCAAGAAAGAAGGAGAGTGCGATTAAGGAGGGGAGAAATCGAATGGGAACCAATGATCTTCCCCCATATTTCGAAGACTTTTGTGTCGGGAGGAGTCATTCACCCTGAGCGAAAGATGTCGGGAAAGGAAATCGTGGAAGGAATGATGAGGAGTTTGGACATCAACGCCACATATGAAGAAGGGACGGGGGTAGAGAATTTGTCAGGCATTCGCCCCTATGAGCCGGGAAGTGTTCTGAATAATTGGACTGCGGAAGAGATTCCTGTAGTCTTTAGAACTAACTCAGAGTAATGTCCAAAACACACTTATTGCTTTAGGCCTATGAGTAATAAGTGTCCTTTTGTGAAATAGGCTTATGTTCGAAATCGTTATTTCAATAAAATGCATCCTTTTAACTTATTCCGTACAAATATTCTTTTATTCTTTCATTCATGATCATACCATACATATCATTGTTCTTAGATTCTCTTGTTCTTTGTATCTTCCTTCGCACCTACAACAGGTCTCCAGATATCAATGATGTGAGTGACGTTGCTACTAATTCAGAGTCTCCTTTTGAGCGAGATATGTGTCTAGAGGGATCTCAGGACTTTGAGGATGATAGAGACTGTAACTTATCCCCTGATTTGTTAAGGATGGTAGAACACGGGGAGAAACGGATTCTACCCCACAAAGAGACTGTAGAAGTCATGAACTTGGGAGATGGACTAGAAAGGAAAGAAGTAAAGATCGGAGCTTGCATTACCACAGAGACAAAGCGGGACCTTATTGAGTTACTCCAAGAGTTTAAGGATGTCTTTGCATGGTCATATCAAGATATGCCTGGGCTAAGTACTAACATTGTGGTACACAGGCTCCCCATCAAAGAAGAATGCAAACCAGTCCAGTAAAAGCTTCGAAGGATACGGCCCGATGTTTTGTTGAAAATAAAAGAGGAGGTCAAGAAGCAATTTGATGCTGGTTTCTTACAAGTAGTTAAGTACTCGGAATGGGTGGCCAAGATCGTCTCCGTCCCTAAAAAAGATGGAAAAGTACGGATGTGTGTAGACTACAGAGACTTAAACAAAGCCAGCTCGAAGGATAATTTCCCGTTGCCTCATATTGACACCTTAGTGGATAACACGGCAGGTTACTTACTCTTCTCTTTCATGGATGGTTTCTCCGGGTACAATCAGATCAAGATGCATCCTGAAGACATGAATAAAACTACATTTGTGACCATATGAGGAACCTTTTGCTATAAGGTGATGCCGTTCGGATTGAAAAATGCAGGAGCAACATATCAGAGAGCCATGGTAACCCTATTCCATCATATGATGTATAAAGAAATTGAAGTCTACGTCGACAACATGATCACCAAATCTCAGACCGAAGAAGAGCATGTGCAAGTCTTGAGGAAATTATTTTTGAGGTTGAGAAAATTCCAGTTGAAACTCAATCCAGCAAAATGTACCTTCGGGGCCAGGTCAGGAAAACTGCTAGGATTCGTGGTCAGTGAAAAAGGGATTGAGATTGACCTAGATAAAGTCAAAGCCATACAAGAGTCACCTCCACCACGTACTCAGAAGGAAGTCCGGAGATTCCTAGGAAGATTAAATTACATTGCTCGGTTTATTTTACAACTAACCGAGAAATGTGACCCCATATTTCGTCTCCTTAAGAAACATAAACCTAGTGTTTGGGACGAGGAATGCCAGAAAACGTTCGACAAAGTTAAGCAATATTTGTCTAATGCCCCAGTGTTGACACCACCTAGTCCAGATAAGCTACTGATACTGTATTTGACGGTATTTGAAAATTCTATGGGATGCATGCTTGGCCAACACGATGAATCAGGAAGGAAAGAAAGAGTGATATATTACCTCAGTAAAAAGTTTACTGAGTGTGAGACGAGATACTCGTTCATTGAAAAGTTGTGTTGTGCCTTAATCTGGACAACCCGAAGACTGAGACAATACATGTTGTATCACATAACTTGGCTAATCTCTAAAATGGACCCTCTGAAGTACTTGATAGATTCGACTGCTTTGAATGGGAGGATGGCCCGATGGAAAATTCTACTTTCTGAATTTGATATAGTCTATGTGAACCAGAAGGCCGTAAAAGGGAGTGCGATAGCAGATTTCCTAGCCAGCAGAGCCCTAGAGGACTACGAGCCTCTGAACTTTGACTTTCCAAATGAAGATCTAATGTGCATAGCAACCACTAAAGAAGACCCTCAAGAAGGTCACCATTGGAAGCTAAACTTTGACGGAGCGTCAAATGCTGTGGGTAACGGAATCGGGGCAGTTCTGGTGTCCCCGAATGGAGATCATTATCCCTTCACTAGTAAATTGGGTTTTGACTGCACGAATAATATGGCAGAGTACGAAGCGTGCATCATGGGAATACGCGCGGCCATAGAACGTAAAATTAAGGTGTTAGAGGTATATGGAGATTTTACCTTAGTGATTTATCAACTCAAAGGTGAATGGGAGACGAGAGACCCCAAATTGATCAATTATCGAAGGCTGATCCTTGAATTAATTAAAGAGTTTGATGACATTGTCTTCTGCTACCTCCCGCGAGAAGAAAATCAGATGGCTGACGCCCTAGCAACTTTAGCCTCTATGATCAAGGTGAATAAGCAAGAAAATGTGAAACCAATCCAAATAAGCATTTATGAAGCTCCGGCTCATTGTTATAATCTCGAAGAAGAAGAAGAAAATGATGATCACCCTTGGTACCACGATATCCTGCAATATGTGAAGAATTGTGAGTACCCCGACCAAGCTACTGAGAATGACAAAAGGATGTTGAGAAGACTGGCTAGTGATTATGTCTTGGACTGGGAGATCCTATACAAAAGAAGGAAGAATCAGGTACTGTTAAGATGTGTAGATGCAATTGAGGCTAAGAAAATCTTGGAAGAAGTCCATGAGGGCGTCTGTGGGACACACGCTAATGGTTTTACAATGGCTAGACAAATTATGAGGTTCGGTTATTATTGGTCCACCATGGAAGGAGACTATATTAACTACGCCAAAAGATGTCATAAGTGCCAAATCTATGGAGACAAGATTAATGTGCCTCATTCACCTCTGCATGTTATGACTTCTCCATGGCCTTTCTCGATGTGGGGCATGGATGTGATTGGGCCAATTTCGCCCAAAGCTTCAAATGGGCATCGATTCATCTTTGTGGTCATTGACTATTTCACTAAGTGGGTGGAAGCCACTTCATATGCTAATGTAACTAAATTGGCAGTTAGCAAGTTCTTGAAAAAGGAAATCATCTGTCGATATGGAATTCCAGAAAAGATCATATCTGACAATGCATTGAATTTAAATAACAGCCCGATAGCGGATGTCTGCAGTCAGCTCAAGATCAGACACCACAACTCGTCACCATATCGCCCGAAAATGAACGGTGCAGTCGAGGCAGCTAATAAAAACATTAAGAAGATTGTGGGAAAAATGACTGAGACTTATAAAAACTGGCATGAAAAGCTACCATTCGCCCTCTATGCTTATCGAACGTCTGTTAGGACTTCTACCGGGGCAACGCCTTTCTCATTGGTTTATGGAATGGAGGCGGTTTTACCTATCGAGGTCAAGATTCCTTCCCTCAGAGTTTTGTCAGAGATAAAGTTGGATGAAGCAGAATGGATACGGTCCCGATATGATTAGTTAAATTTGATTGAAGAAAAGAGGCTAAGGCCTATTCGTCATGGTCAGATGTACCAAAAGCGAATGATGCGAGCTTACAACAAAAAGGTTCGTCCTAGAGAATTCTACGAGGAAGACCTAGTATTGAAAAAGATCCTGCCCATACAAAAGGACTTCAGAGGAAAATGGATGCCAAATTGGGAAGGACCTTATGTGGTAAAAAAAGCCTTTTCTGGCGGAGCATTGATATTGGCTGAAATGGATGGCAAGACTTCACCCAATCTTGTGAATTCAGATTCAGTTAAGAAATACTTCGCCTAAAAAAAAAGGGGGGGAGAGGCCAGAGTGAAAACTCGCAAAAAGCACCTTGAGACCAAAGGGATTTTGAATTGAAAACCCGTAAAAGGCGATTCAAATTTTGATCAAAGGTGGGGCAGTGGTCTTATGATACCTAAATTAACAAGGAGGAGAGATGTTACATCTTGGGGCATCTACAAAGGTACTCTAGATCACCTAAATACGTATTGTGCAAAAAGGGAGTCCCCAAGAAGTTAGTACAGAAAAGCTCACGCTGCAATATCTGGGGCATCTATTCTCTTTCTACTCATTTTGTATTCCAGTAATATTTATTGTCTATGATTAATCTATTCCCTTCAAATTTGGTTTCTGACAAATTTCAGTTTGTCATTGTTATGATCCTTTTCAAGCATTTTGCATTGAAATGATGATTAAAGGGCTAAAGCCATTTTTGCAAAAAGAGTTCTGTTTATTACTCTGAAAGTTTCTAAATAGTATAGGAACCTAAAACATGACTATTATTTAGAACTAACCAAACTCAAAGATTGGAAGTATACGAGAAGAAAGAGTTTAAAATGGGACTACTTCTTCGGGTCTTTTGTTCAAAATTTGAGCTGAACAAGAAGACGGGGTACCATTCCAGTGAAAGAACCCTGATGAACAAAGAGCAATGGCAATAAAAGGGATTCATGCTCACAACATGTTGCACTCATACATTCATAGATCATTCATAATGCATCTAATTAGGAGCATTTGATTCATTTTGATCATAGCATCCTAATTCTTTGGCATAAGCATAAATACATGAAACTGATTCTACATGTAATGTTCCTAGAATCAGTGAATTCACCAGACCTTAACCCCCTAAGCAGTAGGGTAACAGGGATGAATTTACAAATCTCAACCCTAAGCAGTAGGGAAATAGATCGAAGGCAACGAGCTTTAACCCCCTGAAGTTTAAAGATCTTATCGCCCTAAACAGTAGGGAAGCAGATCAAAAGACGGCGAATCTTGCCTTCCTGAAGTTGCAGTGAAGCAGATTCAAACCACCAAGCCTTAACCCCATAAGCGGTAGGGTAACAGGCTGAAGATCTACAGATCTTATCACCCTAAGTAGTAGGGAAATAGATCGAAGATGATGAGCTTTAACCCCCTAAGTAGTAGGGTAACAAGCCAA